>NC_083789.1:353220-576656 GCF_015708825.2 Lethenteron reissneri | reverse complement strand
AAAAAGAGTTGAGACTCAGTGAGACTTTCTTGGTTAAATATGGTACGTGTAGTAATAGTAATAATAAAGAATTAGCACATTTAGTATTTGCACCATTCTTATAGTGCAACGTTATCAGGAAGGAAGACGCTTTGTTTTACAGACATAATTTCCAATAGTTTTGCATGATTGGGCGATGTGTTTTTGTCACGCACTGCAAAGTTTAATTACATTAAGAGGTGCCCAAGCCCTGTGGCTCTATATTAGGATGTTTGGCCAACTCCACGAATAAGTGTTTATACATTTGGGAGGAAACCTACACGTTTCAGGGGCTAACACTCGTTCCCCGTACAGATAGAATATGGATTGAAACGTACCCACTTGCTGTACTGCCATCATACCCTGGCGAGCCATGAGATGACGACCTTGCAGCCCGTCGGTTTTGGGAGTTTGATGAAAGCGGACAATTCACCAATCCTCGCTGTCTGCCCGGAGCGGGTTCGCCGCACACTTTCTGTCACTTCACGAGCGGCGAGCTCCACGCTCCGTGTCCACCTCCATTTGCTGCCGATGGCCCCTTGCGTGCAGGGCGATCGACACGAAGGAGGCGCTCGGCCTCCCAGGGGTCGAGGCGTTTATCGGCGCTCGCGACGTGCCTGGGATGAACCACAGTGGCATCTTCCACGACGAGACGGTCTTCGCAGACGGCAAGGTGAGTCTGCAGCTGCACGCGCATGTCTCCTCATTGGCCCGTCCATGCATCTCCTCCCCGAACAGAGAGGGAAATAATCCACAGGGCACATCTAGAATTCTTGCTTAATGAAAATAAGCTGCCATCCTTGTCCTATATCTTCAACTGGCAAGTGACATCATGTTGAATTGCGTTGGATAGCCTTGTGTTCAGCATTAACGTGGGCTTTTTGTTAAACTGTAATTTTATTTACCATCAAAATACGCGACGTCTGCTTCACAGCAGACGTTAAAGGTCCCGCAACGACCTTGAAACCGAGGAGGAGGCCCCTGTGCAGGCGTCAGGGTCCACATTTTACAAATTCTAAGATTATACCACTAAATCGAATTTCTCGATTTGGATTAGATATAGCAATCATAGGCGACTCCCTTCTGTGAGATGAAACAGTGATAAGTGGCGCAGTAAACGCTCCTACAAGTGGACAGTTAACTTGTTTGGCTGGATCGGGGGGGGGGCGGTGGAGGGTTCTTGACAATACAAACCTGTTTGTGCGTGGAATATGCTTCACTTTCCAGTCTGTAGTACGAAGCGAAGACATTGTGACATGTCGCATCAATATTGACTTGGTGTTGCGGGTGCTGTGCATCAGGTCACGTGCATCGGTCATGTGATCGGGGCTGTGGTGGCCGATACACAGATGCACGCCCAGCGTGCTGCTAAAGCCGTGAAGGTCACTTACGAAGACCTGCAGCCCGTCATAATCACCATGCAGGTGAGACACTCGCTGGGCGTGCTGGTGACAGTGCACACTGTGGAGCTGGCTATTGTGAGCCCACAAGTGGAGGGTCACACCTCTTGTCTCTCTTCTGTTGTGGCGCTCGGCCACTGTCCAGCTGTAAGAGTGGGACGACGTTTTGTTACTCTGCGTATGTTGGAGGCGGTTAAACTGAGACGGTACAGGCGTGTCGTGTGTCACTGTGTTTAGATCTCCTCACAGTGGCGACACACGCTACCGCGCTCGCGAGCGAATTGTAACGGTTGCTCTCCTTGCAGGACGCCATTGCCCAGGATTCGTTCTATGAGCAGCAGAGACAGATCTTGAAGGGTAACTTGGAGTCCGGCTTTGCTGAGGCAGACCACATTGTGGAAGGTTGGTCCCTCACCAGACACGCTTTGTGGAGACTCTGCATGGCGCCGCGATAACACATGTGCCTGACAGCAAAAAGCCCGAGGTTTGATTCCCACCTCAGGTGGCTTTCTGTGTGGAGTTTGACGTGCGGTGTTGGTGCCGTGGTGAATGTTGACGTGCGGTGTTGGTGCCGTGGTGAATGTTGACGTGCGATGTTGGTGCCGTGGTGAATGTTGACGTGCGAATTTGGTGCCGTGGTGAATGTTGACGTGCGGTGTTGGTGCCGTGGTGAATGTTGACGTGCGATGTTGGTGCCGTGGTGAATGTTGACGTGCGATGTTGGTGCCGTGGTGAATATTGACGTGCGGTGTTGGTGCCGTGGTGAATGTTGACGTGCAGTGTTGTTGCCGTGGTGAATGTTGACGTGCGGTGTTGGTGCCGTGGTGACTACTGACGTGCGATGTTGGTGCCGTGGTGAATGTTGACGTGCGGTGTTGGTGCCGTGGTGAATGTTGACGTGCGGTGTTGGTGCCGTGGTGACTACTGACGTGCGATGTTGGTGCCGTGGTGAATGTTGACGTGCGGTGTTGGTGCCGTGGTGAATGTTGACGTGCGGTGTTGGTGCCGTGGTGAATGTTGACGTGCGGTGTTGGTGCCGTGGTGAATATTGACGTGCGGTGTTGGTGCCGTGGTGAATGTTGACGTGCAGGTGTGTGCCGTGGTGAATGTTGACGTGCGATGTTGGTGCCGTGGTGAATGTTGACGTGCGGTGTGTTGGTGCGTGGTTGAATGTGACGTGCGATGTTGGTGGCCGTGGTGAATGTTGACGTGGCGGTGTTGGTGCCGTGGTGAAGTTTGACGTGCCAGTGTTGGTGCCGTGGTGAATGTTGACGTGCGGTGTTGGTGCCGTGGTGAATCGTGACGTGCGGTGTGGTGCCGTGGTGAATGTTGACGTGCGATGTTGGTGCCGTGGGAATGTTGACGTGCAATGTTGGTGCCGTGGTGAATGTTGACGTGCGGTGTTGGTGCCGTGGTGAATGTTGACGTGCGGTGTTGGTGCCGTGGTGAATGTTGACGTGCGGTGTTGGTGCCGTGGTGAATGTTGACGTGGCGGTGTTGGTGCCGTGGTGAATATTGACGTGCGGTGTTGGTGCCGTGGTGACTACTGACGTGCAGTGTTGGTGCCGTGGTGAATGTTGACGTGCGATGTTGGTGCTGTGGTGAATGTTGACGTGCGGTGTTGGTGCCGTGGTGACTACTGACGTGCGATGTTGGTGCCGTGGTGAATACCGATGGACAGTGTTCTCGTGTGGCGTGTGGATCGGAACGAGTATCGTATTTAATTCTGGAGTAATAAGCTCACTGTAATAATTTAATATAATTGAGTGTATTGCATGAAATTCTAAACAATGTGGAGGTTTTGCAATGTAGCCACATCCGTGCAAGTATGCTGCCCCGAGGAGCCGAGCTGTGGACATGGTTGGTCTGACGTACTGGCTTCCCCTCGCAGGAGAGATACACATCGGGGGCAGGAGCATTTCTACCTGGAAACGCAGTGCTCGCTCGTCATTCCCAAGGGCGAGAATGGGGAGATCGAGATCTTTTCTTCTTCTCAATCGCCCACCAACACACAGGTGTGTCCTGCCCGCGTGTGCACGTACACATTTACATATTCACACAGGAGAGATTGCCTGCACAGCCCCACCGAGTTTCAAGACTCATTTTCAAGACTCATTCACAGTACGGGTCGATGTTTCTACGTGTAATTTACTTGCTACAAGGCACGAGTGTTACCACTGCGCCTCGATTTGATTCCCAAATCGCGTTGGCCAAACATCCCAATGCTAACAAATTACTTGCAGACTATTCAGTTGACATATCATACCGTGACATGCTACTGCGAAAGCCTGGCTTCCCTGGGTAAACAAGTGGACTCACAACAACAACAACAACCGTGATATTAAACAATCGTGCTGGCTGGGGGGGTGGGGTGTGCAGCTGGAGGCGGCGGAGGTGCTGGGCGTGCCGGCGAACCGCGTCTTGTGCCGCGTGCGCCGCATGGGCGGTGGCTTCGGCGGCAAGGGAGAGCCGCGCCTGCATGCTCTCCAACGCCGTGGCGGTGGCAGCGGTGCGGTGAGTGGTGCCGCGCACGCAGCGCACGCAGCGTCGTATCGAACGTCTTAACGTCAACTTGTAACTCGCCGCTGCACGGCATCCGCTCGCTCTCGAAGAGAGAGAGAGAGGACAGCTCAGAGGCGCGAGGAGGAGGATCCACAGACAAGCAGGAAAGCAGCAGCAGCCGGGCGATGAGGAGCCGGTGGCAAGTATTGCCAAAGCTCTGCGGGCCTCTATATGAAACTATATGGAGCAAACCAGAGTACCCAGAGGGGGCGACGCTCTCTCCCAAACGGACAGAACAGGTGGAGTCCACATTTCTCCTCTCCCGCCTTCTCCTGGCGAGCTAAGATACAGCTCCTCCTCAAAGCCCAGGGGAAGGAAGTTGGACAAAAATGTCAATGATTCACCAATCCTCACTTCCTCCACAGTGCTGGATAACAGGCATGTGCACAAAGTATTACATTTAGAATTACACCCGGCACACACGAGGAAATCCACTTGAGCACAAGGGTTATCTCTCGCATGCAACAGCTGTGGTTCATCATATGTGGTGGAAATGGAGATTATAGTTCCTCCCAGCGTCACGTGAGACACTGACGCCAAGATACAGCAGCTCAAGCTCGCGATCTCACATCCAGGCCGCATGGGGACTCCTCCAGATAGTGGGTATCAGCCAACGTCGCCACACATCTCTTGTGTCATGCCTTCGCTTTTGCTTGTTCTGCGTGTTTGACTGAACACTCGGCTTTTGCGATTAGAGTTTACGACACGCAAAGTTGTGGAGCCCGCATTCATTTTTCCATTGGGAAAGGTTTCCTCGTCACATGCGGATTTAAATCTCTCAGCTCTTCAGCGGCGGTCTTTTTAAAAGCTGGGATTTGGCGTGCCCACGTGACGTTGCGTCTCCACGGGGAAGGCTCAAACTCTCCCCGGCACCACGACGCCCACGGTGAGACGCGGGCGAGCACGAGCCGCGAGCCCACGGTGCTGTGTGCTGCTGTGCGTGGCGCAGGCTGGGCCGGCCCGTGCGCTGCATGCTGGACCGCGACGAGGACATGCTCATCACCGGGGGCCGGCACCCATTCCTGGGCAAGTATAAGGTACTGTCGTGCAGATCCTCCGCTGCTTTGCTACATTGTATCTCAGGATAGTTACTGCACAGATCCAAAGTGGAAAAAGGACAGAGTATATTTGTCATGGCTGTGTTGCAGGTGGGGTTCATGAACGATGGTCGAGTGATCGCACTGGATGTGGTTATGTACAGCAATGGCGGCAACAGCCTGGATCTGTCAGCTTCCGTACGTATCCCAACTCTACATGGTGCCATCTTCACACCACCTTTGGTTTATATAAAGCAAGGAACTGCATTCTCGAGTTCCTGCCCTTTTCACGGCTGGGAATTATTCCATCACCTCTAGTGCTGCCAAATGTAACTCCCACTGCTCCGATTAACATGGTTGGCTATGTACGGTGCGAAAGAAGTTCAATATATAGTGTACATATATGGTTTTCTCAAACCTCGCACTTAAAAAATCTAAATAATCCAAAATAGAATTGAGAGACCATCCATAAATGCAACGGAATTTTTTTTTATCTTGAATATTTTCACTGGCTCTAAATCTAACAGTAGATGGCAGTTTAGACGGCTTGAGTCTTAACCGGTCCCTGCCCGGTCCCTCTGCGCACCTTTCCAGAATTCAAGGTAGCATATCAACATCCCCAGTCATCCTGGGCGGCAGGGTGGCATCGTGGTAACACTTTTCCTCGTGGCAATGCATTCACCTTCCTGTGGCGTTTGTTCTCCGTCTGTTCTGCAGAGTGTGTGGGTGAGAGTGTTCGTGTGTGTGTATGTGGAGTTTAGTGGCTTCTAAAATAATATTTCCTTGGAATATTGGCCACCAGGGTGTGGGACATTGGTAACCCTTGTGGATCAATACAAAAGGGGCTTGCATACATACAATGGCATTGGTATTGGCCAAATACCCCAATGTCAAATAAATATCTGCAAATTGGGATTACACACAGCAGCGACATCGCCTGCTGCTATGAAAACTTGGCAGGACCCTCATGAAAAAGAGTCTTGACACTCAGTGAGGTTTTTCTGGGTATGCAAGCGGAATATTTTTCAAAACATCACTTTGGGTCCTTCCCCTCCCGGAATTATTTATTATTGTGCGTCATGTCTACTGCTGTATATTGCTGCGACTTGGCTACACGATGGTCAATGCACCACTGACACTGCTGCTTGTTACTCTCCCCTTGCCACTCTCCTCATTCATATATTATAAAAGTGTCAGAGTTGCTGCACCAATTCAGACTAAACAATATGCCCACAATGCAAGCTGTGTCCTGGCTCTGCTGAGCGGTGCGAGTGCTCTGCGTGGCAGGTGATGGAACGCGCTCTGTTTCAAATGGACAACGTTTACCGCATCCCAAACATCCGTGGCAGAGGCATCGTTTGTCGTACGAACCTCCCGTCCAACACGGCCTTCCGTGGCTTCGGGGCCCCGCAGGGAATGTTGATCGCGGAGAACTGGATCACGGACGTGGCCATGACCCTCAATCTGCCACCCCATGAGGTCAGTGGAGAAGCTGAAATTCTGGATTTTAATCATTGTGTAAAGCTTCAACATGACTTTACGATTGAGCACGTTTGGTGCCCCTATACTCGTACTCATAGGGAAACTGGCGCGTGGAATCCCGCAATGCCATCAGAAATGGCTGTCTTTTTTACGCTACTTAAAGGAGAGTCCCACCCAATGCTAAGCCCTAGTAGCAAAACAACTTAACAAGGCATTTCATTGCCATTTGAGCATCTTTAAGGGAGTTATTGAGTATCCACTACAGTCACAGATAAACAAAGTTGATGTGTTATTTAATTCCACCCTAGATGGGAGGTGTTAACAACACACAGGTGGTAATTGGAATAGATATCCTGCAGATCGTTAGAGGACTCGTGTACTGGTCCGGGCAAAAGGATAAGGGGCCACTAATACGAGGATTTACACTTAGGGCCGGCGCTAGGAGGTACTGGGGTGGGCCCTGCATCACCAAATGTCTCTTGGCACGACCCAAGATCTCTCCCTTCCATAGCCGTGAATCGCTGCTATGGTGGTCCTCCACACAATGGCTCTAGTAGCCCCCCATCCGAATAAAAGCTGGGCCCGGGCCTGGTTCGAGTGTCAAGTCATGAATACGAATGTTGGCTCGTGATCACCCTTGATCCCATCAAAACATCCTGGCAATTGGCTTCTAGGTGCGGCAAGTGAACATGTACAAAGATGGGGACTTGACGCACTTTAATCAGCCCTTGACGGACTTCACGCTGGACCGCTGCTGGAATGAGTGCCTGCAGCAAGCGAACTACACGCAGCGCTGTGTGGACGTAGAAGACTTTAACAGGTACCCCCCGTCTGGCGCTCAAGCCACAGCCACGTGTTACTCTCGTGATGCACGGCGCACCACATGCACGCCAAGAAACTCGCGATCCCAAATTAACACCAGCTATTACAGATGGCCACGCCATTTTAACATTGAGCATTTGTCTGATTTATTCATGACCATTTTTTTAAGCAGCAAGGATGACTTTTCAATCCAAACAAAATGTAGAAATGGCGAATCTGAGAGTGTTTGCCGTTGCTGCTGTGTGGTAGGCATAGCACGGCAGGCTGCCACGCAGCTTCAGCAGCAGCAGCAGCAGCAGCAACGCCACTGATGAGCAAAGCACAGCAGTGCGTTTGTTGGTGTCACGAGGTTACCATGGGATGGCAGGATAGCGCAGTGGGGAAATGTGCCTGGGTTCGATACCTGACTCAGGCACCTTTGTGTGGGGAGTTTTTTTATTTTCTCTTCTGAATGGGCTTCCTCTGGGTTCTTCCGTTTCTTCCGGTATTGCCCAAACATCCCAATGCTGGAAATTCACTGCAATTTGATTACACATGGCACATTTCCCCCTGCCTGCAAAAACCTGGCAGGACCCTCCAAGACTCCTGGGTAAACAAGAATCATAATAATAACAAATGATCCCGACTCCATTTCTTTTTTCCCATGTCTGCCTTGCTAAAGAGATCATGCATCTCAGCCAGCACATACTTGGTTAGAAAGTAACAATGAAATGAAGCTTGAAAACATAATTGCATCTTGAGAGTATTTCGTCAATGTTGTAATAGAGTGCAATCATTCCTGTAATTATTGTAAAGAATTTGACAGTATCAGGATGACAGACGTCGTGTTTGGCAGGCAGAACCGGTGGAGGAAGCGTGGCATCGCAGTCATACCGACCAAGTTCGGCATCAGTTTTACCGCCAAGTTCTTGAACCAGGTGTGTATCACGTGGCACTGGCAGCATTCATGGCGAGCGCGTGGTAAAGGGTCGTGGTTGAACGTGCACACGAAGCACCATGGATGTATAGCGCACACGATAAGGTGGCCCCGTCACAGTGCTCGACTCCGTCACAACGGTGCACTGCTGTCTTCTCACAGTGCCTCTGTGCGCTCCGTGCAGGCCGGCGCGCTGGTCCACGTGTACAAAGACGGATCGGTGCTGGTGGCACACGGAGGCACAGAGATGGGACAGGGCCTGCACACCAAGATGATTCAGGTGTGTGGCCTACCACTGCTCCTCCTTGGCAGGAGCTGTACGTTCGACCAAGGGGAGCGACGATTGAGTGTGGAGGGGTTATTGTCTGTACAATCGTTCGCCCGGGAACTGTGACGCTCTCACAGATGAGATGTTGAGCCAAATGACGTGGCAACGCTGTGAGACTTGCGCCTCACTTCTGGTTTGACCCTTGCGTCATCACGACTGGTCCGCAGTCGTTGTCACTCGTAAAAGTAGCCAAGGGCAGCGTGGAGACCCAACGAGGATCAGTCCGCCGTGGGAACGGCACCGCCCAGCATAGCGCCAGCATGGCTGCCACTGTCGGTGGAAATGACGCAGAAATTTGCAAGGAGCAAAATAACAAGAGGGCTGTCTCTGTTCATAATTTACCTATTCCACTTTGTTGCAATACATTGCTATGCTAATAGCTGCGATCGCAATGTAGTTGTGATCGCACTGTAAAGTTACCTATATCATTGTTGTGTGCATTTATGCGTGCGTGTGTGTACATGTATCACAGGTAGCCAGCCGCTGCCTGGGTATCCCGATTTCTGATATTCATATCAGCGAGACGAGCACAAACACCGTTCCCAACACATCCCCTACGGCAGCCTCTGTCAGCTCGGATCTCAATGGGATGGCTGTGAAGGTATGGCACGTAATAATCCACGATTGTATGGCTGTTGTAGCTTTGAATGCATGCAAACTAGTGGTCATTAAGTAGACCCAAGTCACAGTGGGGTGTTGTGAGAATGGCCCATCAACACGGCTTATCGCTAAAACCAACGCTTCAAGAGGCAGGCTGCCCTGTGGCATTGGAGCCTCCCGGACCTCTCCACGACCCCTTCTCTTCATGGCCAGAGGGAAGATTGTAAAGAAAGAAAATCACGTTTAAGGCATGGCTTCTGTCACGCTTTCCATCCTTCATTTGTCCTCGGAAGTATGTATTTTACGTTTAAAGCCACATAACGAGACGATGTCACGGAGCTCATGAAGCGTGACGGTGCGAGATAATGTAGTGATGTCACTGGGAGGAGAGGGAAGATGGAGGGGAGCCCTGAACGCCGCAGCCATTATAGAGCCAACACTGAGGCGAATGCTTCTAGCGCTGCTTTTTGCGTCCAGGCCTTGGGCGATCCTTTGATCATCAAAGTGGCTATTGTCTCTAGGGAAAGTCCCTCATAGCAATACAACTTAAAACTCAAGTTTTTTTCATTGAGTTATGTACTCCCCTCATTGTAGATTTGAGGCTTTCGTGACTGCAAGGAATATTTTAGACAAACAAAATATTTTTAGACAAACAGATGGGCAGGCTTAATAAGGTTAATGTTTTGAACCTTAAATCTTGACTGCAGGTTTTGAACCTTATTTGGAAAATAATAAAAATGTATATTTAGGCTCCCCGAAGATAAAACTCTTTACCAGGTTATTTTTGTTTTTTCAAAAACGTGGCCCTGGAATCGGCCTAAGCAGCAGGTCACTGTGCAGCTCCCTCCGTCCAGGTGGCCACACATTCGGCCCCGGTGGTGAGACTGGAGTGGGAATCCAGACCGAGCCCCTTGCTCGGTCCGTGAGCGGGGCCGGCTCGGTGGGCAGTGGCCGTGGAGTCGTGGCGCCCAGTGATGATTTACTGCAGAGGGTGTTCTACAGCACGGCTTGCTCTTTCTACTGCTTGGACAACTGCTCAGTAAAATAAAATGTTGTGATTAATCCAGGTCTCGTAATGCATATTTCTTTTTGGTTGTACAACCAACTTGTCCTCTCTGTTGACAAGTGAATATCAAGAATTAAGACGCAGCAAACTGCAATTCTGGACGTTGTTGCCCATGCCCGGTAACTGTGTGCAGCTGCTGTAGAATCTGAGTGGCTCTGTCTCCTGTGCAGATTGCCTGCTCAACCCTCCTCGAGCGCTTGGCCGTATTCAAAGAAGAGAACCCTTCAGGCTCCTGGCGCGACTGGGTCTGAGTTCCTTACCCTAACACTGCCACAATCGAGTTGCTCAATCCACTGATAGTCAACTATTTGTCAGTAACAGTGCTGTGCAACACCAATGTTGATCACAAAACCATTCATCGACACATCATTAAAGTAATGTAATTTACGTGAAATATTTAACAAAAAAACCTAACGTGGAGCATGCGTCTTTTAACAAACTGCCACACAAACCCTTGGCTGTTAGTATTCATCTTTGACCATGATGTGGTCGGTTTTAAGTGATTATTGTAATGAAAATGTTGACTGTGAATTATTATTTGTGTACCTTATAAGTCATACTGTACCCCAATTGGCATTCTACTGAATTATTAAATGTGGTTGGCTTGTGCTCACAGGTGAATAAGGCTTACATGAACCGCATAAGCCTGTCCACAACTGGTTTCTACAGGTATGAAGTCTTGCATCCTCAAGTCAGATACCTTAAGTTACTGCGTTACTTCCTGATATTGTTACAATGGGAGTTCTGTTTGAAAGAAAAACATTGCAGTCGCGCACACAGTGTATTCACACAAAATAGAATGTCCACCGTGGAGATTGAGTGATAAGATCGGCCCATGTTGCAGGAGCACGACAGATGTCGTCGGACCATGTGGGATGCCAACTCTCATCCAGACGTGGAGAGAACGAGGCTGATGACAATGCGCACTGCGTGTGTTGCATTCACAGGACTCCAGACATTTATTATGACTGGGAGAAGAACGAAGGCAAGCCATTCAACTACTTCACAATCGGCGTGGCCTGCTCGGAGGTGGAAGTGGACTGCCTCACCGGAGCCTCCCAGGTGAGGTTCGAAAACACAGTTTGAAACAGTTTTGTCTCTTTCTCCAACTGTGCCCTGATCATGCTATCGGGATCATTAGGCAAATATTTTTTAAGAATCTCCCAAAGCACCAGCAACCCTTCCTGTTAGAGAACAGCAGGAGAAATATTTATCCTGCCTCAGCAGTTCGCCTGCTGTATTTTTTCACCTGAAGACGATTACTTGTGTTGCAATCAAAACGTCGTGATTTTTAAAATTATTTTCTTTATTATTTTTCTATCTCCGTGACTTTACCAAAAGACCAAAAGAGTATGAATTCCTGCAGTCACGAAAGCTTTAAATCAAGATTTGATCACAGAACGACTTCTAGTAATCAGTTCTGAGGTTTACCGGTTATCGTGTAACAAGCCCAAACAAGCCGAGTCCAGGGTGTGAGCACTTTAAGGTTTTGTGGACTCACCATGGGACCAGACGCACGGCAATATAGTTCAATGCCCATGGGCACCTCGTCTTCTCCGTGGGGAAGAAGCAAAGTACAGGCTGCTATCACAAGGACACAACGGCGCTGCCCCGTGCCTGCTTCAATGTGTGAGGTCACTGTGTAGCATTGTGTAATAAAAGGACTCAGACACTTCTCTCTGACTTCGTGTCCTTTATTGGGTTCTTGTCTTCTCCCACACGGCACTCTGTTATAACACTGTATTTGTAGCCCCCGGCTGTTATCGCTATTATAGCTTCCTTTCTCTCCCCGCAGACTCTCTGCTTCGTCTACTGTAACCTCCGTTCTCTCCCTGCAGACTCGCTGCCGACTCCCTATGCAGACCCCCGCTGCTAACCCTATATGCAGACCCTCTTGGCTGCTACTCTGTATGCAGACCCGCTGCTAACTCTGTATGCAGCCCCGCTGCTGACTGCAGCCTCCTCGCTGCTTCGGGTCGGTCACCGCTGGCCAACGGTGCCGATCCTCGCTCCCCTGTGTTCGTGGCGATCTCGCCACCCTCCGCTTCGCCCTTCGTGGCCTCTCTCGTTCCTGGTCCCCCGTCACTCCTCATCCTCTTCCGGTTCCCCTCCTTCTATAGCTTAACCCCTCTCCCCCCACGTGACCTAACTCCTCCCCTCATGACGTCACCTCCGGAGGGCCGTTTACGCCCGCATTATAATTGTACTCTGTGTGCTGCAGTCACTCATGCTCGTGTCTCTCTCTCTGCAGACTCTCCGCACCGACATCGTCATGGATGTTGGCAACAGCTTGAATCCAGCCATCGATGTCGGCCAGGTTTGCGTCCATCCTGCATCAGTTCTGATTTTATATTTCATCAGAGCACTACGCGCAGTCTGATCTACTGATGCATACGACATTGTACATCCCGGTCGCATCGCTCGCAGGACACAAATCAGCATTCTGCACCGGCACTGCACGCACGGCGCCGGAATCTCATGCATAACTTCTTCATTACCGGAGCACCTCCTGAATTGCTCAGAAGTTGCTTCTGGGGGGAGCAAAGGGCAACATAGCATGGAGTAGTTTTGATGAAACGCTTCTTGGACATTACCTACCGCGTGAGAGCCAGTTCCCTATGCATGCGCGTGGATGCAGATCGAGGGCGGCTTCATGCAGGGCCTGGGCCTCTTTGTGCTGGAGGAGCTGCGCTACTCTCCTGAGGGGTCGCTGCTCACACGGGGGCCCGGCTCCTACAAGATCCCTGCCTTCGGGGACGCCCCCGAGCACTTGCACGTGTCGCTCCTGCGGAGTGCGCCCAACAAACGCGCCGTGTACTCGTCCAAGGTACGGCGGAGATGCACGGCCCGCACGCGCTGCCGGCACTAAACACGAGAGGAGCTGAGTGCAGTGTGTCAACACGTTAAGAGCCACTTCACGTGGGCGAGATAAACAAGATAGGGTCCAGAATTCTAAGAGTTGTACTCTGACGGAACCCTGTCACTTCAGCACGACAGACGTCCCATGAAACACTTCCTGAGAGATGCGTGATATTCCCATACGACACGTCATACGTAGAGCACACACTACACGCGACATAGTACACAACACAAGACATAGAGATCTCTTACACCGTGCATGCAACCTTACATACATACATTACGCAGCAAATGCCAATCTGGCATATCCGCGAGTAGTTGCCCTGCCTGGGCATTGATGCATTTCATAGCAAGAAGGCTCATTCCGTGCCCGTTCCGCGAGCGCGTTGCTGGACGTGCCGTGTCCCGTGTGCGGCACGCAGGCCGTGGGCGAGCCGCCCCTGTTCCTCGCCGCCTCCGTGTTCTACGCCATCAAGGACGCGGTCCGCGCGGCCCGAGCTGACGCAGGCCTGGCGGGGCCCTTCTGCCTGGACAGCCCGGCCAGCCCCGAGCGTGTTCGGATGGCCTGCCCCGACCGCTTCACCAAAATGGTGCCTTCACACACACATTGGTTCAGTATGGATTTTGGGTTATGCCATTAAGCGATCTCGACAAATTTTGTCAAGACCCTCCACCCCACGGAGATAAATTGTCATGCGTACGATAATTTAATGCTTCAATTGCTGTTGTCAGCTCACTCACTGGTGAGTTGGAGAACAATTCTCACAGCCAAATTTCGCAATTGGATACGATATCTCACTTCAAACTACGTCAAGCATATTTCAAACAATAAATAACTTATTAAACAATGCACGTGACAATTTAATTTGTTTGCTTGTTTCAGGTGGTGGAGAGTTTCGTGATGAAAATCTGGCCAGGTCACTTCGTGGTCGAACCCAAAAGAACCGTTATGAAGCAATGTAGTTTGTGTTAACCAAACATCTCCACACATAGAACTCTGCTGAAAATTAGGGTTTGAACACGGTGTGGCTTTTTTGGGTAAATTATCCTGTTCACTGCCAGATTTAACTTCAAATGCGAAAACTACGTATATTTTCATACTCAAAAGCCATTTTAGCAATTTGTCATCGATTTTGTCCTGAAGTAGAGTGTGACGCCATCTTCACCAAATCAGATAGCCAGTCATAATTTAGGGGAGAGGCTTATCACGTGACCTCAAAGTGCAGCTCGTTGGCACGCGCACCGTGGTGATGCCCTCTGTTGGACGTCTTTATTTTGCAGGTTCCTCAGGAGGAAGAAGCTGGCGCTGTGCCCTGGGCCGTGCGAGCCTGACAAGCGGCAGGCGGCACCCTTGCTCGCCTGCTTGGGGAAGCACGGGCGGCAATGCCGGCTTGTGTTTAGAACAGCGACGTCGATACCAACACGCTTTCCAATCCGCAGCTGTTCTTTGGTGTGCAGGATAATTTCGTAACTTTAACACTATCAAAAGCCATTTTCACGGCAGGGTGATGTAGTGGTAATGCTCATGATTCGCAGCAAGAAGAGCCTGGGTTCAATTCCTTATTCGGGCACCTTTCTGTGTGGAGTTTGTACATTCTCTTCATGTCCTGCATGGGTTTCCGGTTTCCTTCCATCGCGAAAAATCCATAGCGTAATTATTGTTGACCAAACATCCAATTGGGATTACACAGAGCAATATCGCCCCCTACTACAAAACCTGAAAGTCGTGAGACTAAGTGAGGCTTTTCTGGGTAAATACACATAATAACAATTACCGTCATAGGTTTTAATTTTTCAAAGTGTCCTGCGTATGGATTTTTGTGTTTTTGCAATAGACAAAAATTCAAATGTGGGTTTTTAAATATTTGGAAAATTCTGAAAATGATTTACCGTAATTTTTATTTTACCTCATATTATGGAAGTGTAGTAACATTGTTTGGCAACATCTTCCAGACATTGTCGATGTATTGATATGCATGCAGCTGGTCTGATAGCCGTGTTTGGAAATGTTGACAAGTATTGGATTGTTTCAATGATGTGATCACTCTTTTAAAGTGTAAAAAACCATTCCTAAAACCATTTCAGCCAACAACCATTTTAATTACGTGCCAAAATCTGAATTCTAGAAAAATGTACAATTACAAAGGTATGAGACTTGCTTGTCAGTGAATGTTTATTTATAACATTTTGTCTGCTGAAATACTTAATAAGTGCAACACATTCACACGACAAAATCCATTAGTAGGAAAGAACTTGTGTCGAGTGAAATACGATAAGTATTTACCAGTATAAAGTATCACTGCCTCAAACGTTTTGATAACAAAAAACAAGGTGACCGTGTGGTCCAGGCCTGAAACATTCTACAATTCTCTTTAAAATGTATCACTAAAGAGGAAGAAAATAAGATGTAAAATACTGTCATTTTTGGGCTGTAGGTTGCATGTAATTGTAGGTGTTGCCATACGACGATTCACATGTGTTTGTCATGGTGTCTTAAACTGGAATGCATTTTTCTAATTATTTTAAAATTCAGCTTTAATATAAAATGATTACAAGACAAATTAAATGTTCTACAACATGACTTATAATACAATTCACAACACATCTTTCAATAGTTCTGTGGCAACTCTTCCTTATTACCTGAAACTTCATTTTTGTTTTTATTCCTCCAGCATATCCCCTCAGCTTTTTCACAATCTCACCTGGCCAGGGTGAAGCAGTCTCCACGAGCATCACCAGCGAACTCTGTCCTGCGCCACACTAAGTGCATGCTGGGATTACGTCTCTCTCTCACCCTTTCACTGCTTCCCCGTAGATCTCAATAATTCTGCCAACCATTACAGTTCTTCTCCTTTCAAAGCAGGCCAACTCTCCTACGTTCTAAGAGGATGGGACACGCAGAAGAGTTTGGTTTCGCATATTCCTTTCAATTTTTAACTCCACTCCATGGAAGTCTGCTTCGGAATACCTGTGCTTTACATTTGAACTTTAAGATTTTCAATTAAAACATTGCTAAGCATGTGCTAATCTTCTTTGATTTAATAAAGCATCACAAGCAACACGTGTTACTGGGTGATGGTTTACATGTCTAAACATCAATGCAATGTTAAGGGGCCGTCCATAAATGACGTCACGCAACTGGGGGGGGGGAGGGGGGTCAGACATGTGACGGGGGGGGGGGGGTTTGAGAAATGTGACGTCACATCAAAATGCGCAACTTTAAATAAATATAGACAACACGTTCTACTTAATTAAATAGACTTTTTAATGTTTTCTCCTACAACATCAGAGTGCAGCGCCACATTAAATACGCACTACAATGACAATAGTTTAAAGCGATTTTAAGCACGTTTTATTTTCAAAATGGAAATATGGTTGGGGGGGGGGCAGAGCTTTGTGACGTCATATTTGAGGGGGGTCTGACTTTTGTGACGCCGTGTGACGAGGCGGGGGGGGGTGAAAAATCGTCCAAAATCTCGTGACGTCATTTATGGACGGCCCCTAATGTAATAAATGATCTAACAATGGTAGATACGTGCCGGGGGGAAATGAGTCTCGACAGATGGCATACCGAAGTAAACAAACCAATGGACTCTCAAACCTTCAACACCAAGTGGGGGGGGGGGGGGGGGAGGATGTGGATGGCGACCGGAGTCGCTTCGTGGCTGATGCTTCAGCTGCAAGGAGCGGTGGCTGATGCTTCAGCTGCAAGGAGCGGTGGCTGATGCGTCTGTGCAAAATTGCTCGTTTAGATGTCACAAAAAACACGACAACACCCTGAAATACGGCAACGTTCCTGAGAAAAATCTTACTTGGCATCAACTCGGTTGTAAGTTCAATTTCAAGATCCTGTGTATCCAGGTAAGACGAAGTCACTCTTGCAAATGAGACTTTCATTGCCCCTTGAGTTCTCACCTCGTCAAAACATTAATATACTCAAACCAGAAGGCATGCGAGTTTCTATGAGGGGATAAGATAATCGAGGGCAAGTCGGTTGAATGAGAAACAAATCCTGTGCGTTCATTAGTCGTAGAATCTATTATGATCGCCAGCCATGGCTGCTGGATGAAGGACTCCCCAAGTCGCCACCACCTCTCACGATCCTGCAATGTAAGAATCAGCATACCACCTGCACAAACTCTTTACTCCCATCTCCTCGATGGACATGCTCTTAGACACATTTCATTGGTTGCAACCCCATTGTTATTCTTGACCATGAGCCATCATCCGTTCTCGCACAGTGTTCTGGCCAAACCCACCTCCACTCACTTTTATTTACGGTGTCAATGTATGTTGAACTTCTTTTGCACTGTTAGTAGCCAATCGTGCTAACCGATGTCATTAACCTGTGTTTTCCAATCCACGCGTTCCACCTTTGTCCCTCAATGTAATTGTCACCTTGCATCTCTCCTGGCCTATTGGGGGACTTTTCAGTTTTCGTTAAATTTTGTCATTAATGTGTTTCTGATCCGTACGTCATCGCAGGCAGCACGCACTCATTAAAATCGTTCATCTTTCCAAAAGTACCTGCTCTCATCCACCGCTTTGTTTCACGTTTTCAATGCCGGTCCATTAAGCAGAACATCTCTTGTTATTAATCAGGGTTTAAAGGGAAGGAAAACTGTATGAATTGTCTACACATTGGGCACTGCCTGAAATATTGCACACAGTGATCGCACAAGCACGTGTGCCGACAAGGTAGGAGCACCCGGTTCACTTTGGCATTCTGGCAAACCACGCAGTCTCGACATGCGCCGCCCTGTCCATCACCGTCCTCCTCCTCCTGGGCAGCGACTTGCCCCTCCGCCCTGACCTCGGGCAACACCTGTGAGGTCACGCCCTCATCGCTTTGCGAATCCTCGGGCGCATCTGTTGACATGTACAGCCTCTGTAAATGGAATAACAAAAAGGTTACGTCTTGACATTTTAGAATATAAAATCACGATAATGAAAATGAGGAAAATGAAAAATGGATGAAAACGCAAACAATTCAAAATAAAACAGACCTTTGTAAAATAAATCACGAAACAATGAGAACACCCATCAGGGAACACACAAAAGATTGATTAAGAGGTCACAATATAGGTGCATGGCAGTAGTTCATTAGGTTATCTTAGTAAATGACAAATAATAGCTTTGGAGGGGAAAGTTAGAACCATGAAGCCTGTTTGCGACAGAATTGTAACGAAACTTGCAGAGAGATTGTATACAGAGACTCTACAGCAGAGACATGAATATACCTCAGTAATACTTTGGAGGAAATTCGACACGGTGGCAACATTGAATGGACATGGCTTCATGATGGCATATTCTCTATGTGTTTTGTGTGTAATCAGCATAGAATACGTTTTAAAATAATCATGAAAATAGCAATATAGATTTGAAGCTTTCGTGACTGCAGGAATCCCTACTCTTTGGTTATTTCGGTAAAGAACCAAAAAGTAGCAATATGGATAACCAGACAATTTATCCTTCATATATGTCTACACATCATTATTTTGTATTGTGTATGATTTTGTATTGAACTTGTAAACATTTCTTAAAGAGGGTCCTTGCTGTAACATCTGGTAGTTCAAAAGCATTGATTATTGCAAGCCTGACTGGTCCAGAGTATGCTTTTGCTGAATTAATTAAGAAGCCCATGAATCTGATGGGTCGTGGAAGAAATACTTTCATTTTTATGTGAAGATAGATATATGCAGGATACATGGTCTGCTGCTCATCTATTTTACTACTTACTTTCAGATCATACGAGAGCCCAGAGTGTGTGAGCAACAGCTGGTGCAGCACCCGGCAGGACACGCTATGTACAGGGTCTGGCAGGTGCACGCACGTCAGCAAGGCCACCTGTAACGCAGTGGCACCGTTAAAGCCACGCAAAGGACACCGAATGTCTATGCACAGTTTCCTCACACTGTGCACACCCGTCACATCGATGTCTTACAACACTGCCCGAGGACCACCGCCTTACGCTCTCGGTATTGCGAAGAGGCTCTGTGCTGTGTTCGGACCTGGTTCAGGTTGCCGGCCTCGATCTAGCGGTAGACTTGATTTATTAATGTGTTGTCTTTCATTCTCCAAAATCTGTTTTCATACATGCGACAGTGGGATACCATACTCCCTGGTTCTGATTCATCCACAAGAGAAATATGCAACTTTGCTTGCTTATGTGGTTTGGAATTCGCCTTTGCATAATACTGCATTTCACCTGCAAGTTACTCAAACAGATTCAACAACACAGAGGTGTACAGAACTGTATGTACAATTATCCAGACCACCAGCTCAAAAGAACTGAATGTGTGACCTTGTTCTCATTTTGACTACCAACTAACTCAAAGAGCTGAGAAAATATGGTCATCCCAACAAGTAGTAGTGAAGACAAATGTAGACCGGTTTTGTCCTGATTAGGATTCCTCAGCACAGTCATCATTGTTCACTGCTGAAAAATGCCTCTTGGAGTCCCATATATAGAGAGGACTTGTACTTTTACATTATGGGAACCCCTATTAGCACTTGCTACAGAAATAATAATTACAATCTGTAAATGACGAGAAAATCCAGCACAGCCATCTGCATGTCTCTATTGTGATGGACATTGTCGTCATTTACAGATTCAAATTAACTGACTCCAGGCAAATGACTGCAAGTACGCTGTGTGCGAGGTGTCTGGAATTTGCCATCTCCATTACCATGTCCGGAGCCCGCGGTTGTGGCCGGTGCTCGGCGTGGGTGAGCAGCACGACGAGCGGGTAGCGGAGTCTGGGCACGCCGCCCAGGTCTCCCCCCCGCAGAGCGTCAGGCAGCTCCACTCTCTGCAGCACCTTCTCATCTTTTGATATTCTGACAAAGGCATTAAGGAGACTTGCAAAACACTGTTATTTGTCTTTATCAGTTAAAACACGCCTATTAATTCAATCTCTGGTAATATTTGTGCCTCACAACAACAACAAGGGCCCAGGTTCGATTCCCAACTTGGCTGCCTTTGTGGAGTTGTATGTTCTCCCCCTGTTCTGCATTGGTGTCCTCCATGCGTTCCTCCCATCACAAACAAAAAAAAACATAGATTGTAACTGGTATTTGCCAAAGATCTCCATTATTAAAAATAACCTATCATACTAGCTTTACTACCCGGCTTCGCCCGGGACTTGGATCCACCACGCCCGGCCGCCTTTGTCTCCCCAGTGGCGATGTTCACACACCACAGCAGTTACTCGTTTGAGGCTGAGTCGACTTAGGGGAGGCCCAGGACCGGTTCAAATAATCGTCACCGGTGGTGGCCGTGAGCAGGAATCGAACTCGGGTCGCCGGGTTCGTAGCGCAGCGCGCTAACCACTACATTACAATGCGTTACACTTCCACATGCGCGTGTCACATGACAGATTTGAGGTCACAGCTCACTTGCCGTGCAAAAAATATATGCATTATTGAGTTCCACCCCCCCCCCCCCCCCCCCCCCCCAAAAAGTGTATTTTATAATTTTTGCATGGTGTACAGTCTGGAAAGTACCCACATGGCAAATTTCCAGTTTTGTGCATGTCGGGAAGTACGCTAAACATTTTGAACAGACAGATATATTCACAAATTGCCTTTTATATATATACCATATGTAAATAATGTGAAATGAGTCATCAGCAAGCAACTCATGGCATTTTGTAGCAATACGCATCAGATTGGCCATCAACACAGGATAAATGTATTTGTTGTGTAAAAACCCAAGACATTTTGTGACGTGTAGGAAAGATCAAGCTGTAAAAATCTAAAATCAATGTACAAACAACATTGTATATAACAGCGGGAGGAACTGTGAAATGAGCAACGTGACCAGGGGAGACTGAATCTCGCTGAAGGATACGCAAATTGCTCCCTGTGGAGGTAATCACCTCCCAGCGCCGTCTCCATCTGCTGCGGGGAGCGGAGCGTTGGGAGGCGGCGCGCGTGGCCCTGCAGCACGGCGTGCACGGCGCCCAGCGCGCAGCCCCAGTAGCAGGTGAGGACGCACGGCTCCAGGCAGTGCACGGCCAGCGTCACGCCACCTGCACCAAGCCAAACACGATGGGGTTGTTGTGTCCATTCATCTCTTACGTGCCACAGACTATCAACGTGACTTACGAGGACATGGGAAACACAACAGATCAGGTAAACAACAAGAGATGACATAGGACATGATTGATGTTGTGGGGCATAACAGCGCAACCTACGCTGTGCCCTTCACGCAGACCCATTTTACCACTGACAGTAGCCAGCCCAGTGGCTGCCCAAACAAT
Source organism: Lethenteron reissneri (assembly GCF_015708825.2). Classification (NCBI taxonomy): domain Eukaryota; kingdom Metazoa; phylum Chordata; class Hyperoartia; order Petromyzontiformes; family Petromyzontidae; genus Lethenteron; species Lethenteron reissneri. The sequence goes on along the minus strand of NC_083789.1, from coordinate 555,302 downwards.
GCAACTGCGTTCTCTCCCAACAAACCACTCCATGCCGTGCCTCTCCGCTTGCTGTACTCATGCACCTCCCATGCAATCTGCTTCTCTCACTCCAAATATCCCTTGTGCCATGTCAGTTCCACATATATCCATGCGGAACCCATCTCCACTTCTCTCTATGCCATGTCTTTGCTTCGTCCAATCCACACATCTCTCGCTCTGGCCATCTCTGCCTCCCTTTCTCTATGCATCACCTACATGCTTGACAATGTATGCATTTTATACTGCTCACTTGACACATTCCCAGACTGCACTTGTCTACACTGGTTCTCTACATGGCATGGTACAAGACATGTCACAGTGACCATGTAAGTCTGCGGTGAGAGGCGGAGACAGCACAGCGTGGGAGAGGCACCGATCGAGAGAAGCACAGCACAGAGAAGCCACGATGCAGCGTTAGCAACCATCACCCTACGTGGAAGGAGGCAGAAGATGGATACAGATCGGAGATGTGTGCAGAGCCGGGAGAGGTGGAGAGAACAGTGGAGATGTGTGACGCGAGAGTAGCAGCAACACCGCACGGAGATCTATTGTGCGACAGACGTGGCGTGTTACTATTCATTGACCCATGACTGACGCGCCATTCATGCCACAATGTTTGAGCAGATAGAAGTTTTTAAAAACTCACAAAATTTGAGATGTATTGTAAAATATTGTGCATATATGCTTTAGCAAAACATGTATACATTGTCTTCGAGGATACAAGCACGTTGGAACTCACCGGCGAGGGAGGCCGTATTTGAATCCGCTATGTCCAGGGCAAACACGCTGGAGACCCGCTGCATGCTGGTCTCGGGTACAATGGGCCAAGCGCCAAGATCTCCGGAATGATGGTCGAGAATGACAGGCAGACCCCAGTGCCACCCCAGCCTGACGGGTACATACGCGGCACGTTAGAGTGCTCCACTCATCCTTCAATATCTTGGAGCTCTAAACGTGAAGAACCCAGGGCATCTTAGAGATGGGCGCAAGTCAACTTTTAAATGTTTACGTTTAAATTGGGATATTATTAATAATAAAGGGTTTCTGCCATCATCAGCCTCTACTTCAGCTTATGCTGGCTGACTTTGCACCAGGTTGGCCCTGGAATTCATACAGGGCAATGTCCACAACTAGCGGACTGAGTTCTACTGCATCTCACTTTGCAAATTGGTGCAAAGTGGGTGGGGCAAGGCCACAGCGAAGATAATATGCCAGGCTATTCTGAAGTAGCTCTGGCGGCGCATGTGGTGCTATTGGAGGCATTCCAGTGTCTATCCCACCGCAACGCGAAGGGAATTGATACAAAACGGCGTCCACTGCCACCCCCTCCTGAAAAATGGGCTGCCACATTAAGAGGATGCCATCACTGGTGGGACTATCCTGCCTATGGTGGGACTATCCCACACAGCCTACAAACACACGTGCATACACACACACGTTCATGATACAAGATATAGCTTCCTACAGGCACACAGGAACAAAGCACCAAATGTGTTTATATATTGTGTTGCAAGGCACTTTGGGATGCGATGGCATTCAAATACTATTACACACACCAACAACAGCTGCCATTTGGCACGAAGCAGCGTCACCACTGGCACAAGTCCTTGTGTCAGGCTAGGTGCACTTTGGAGCCACATGAAGTGCCGAAGATTTGCTGACAGGTCACGGGGCAGACCCAGGTGTTATAGGTTGACTGTCTGAGTGTCTGGCAAAATGCACCACCTGTGCTCCTTACTGTGCCAACTTTCTGAATTTTAGCCACCCGGCGTTCCGCTCGTTGTTGTGAGCGTCGCTCCTCTGCCCTCCGTTGTTGTTGGAGGGCGACCGCCTCCAACTGCCCAAGTAGCGTCCGTCACGAGCCTCCTCCTTAAATGCAGATCTCGACACCGCTGGTACAATCGGCAAGTCCACTCAGCTCCACATCTTCTGTACCAGATCAGTCCATCTCTTCTCTAGCCCGTGCCGCACCATTTAGTCCCCTCTATCCGACCAAACAGCCGCTCCTTGGGTATGCGGTGGCTGGGCATGCGGTGGCTGGGCATGCGGTGGCTGGGCATGGGGTGGCTGGGGCATGAGGTGGCTGGGCATGCGGTGGCTGGGCATGCGGTGGCTGGGCATGGGGTGGCTGGGGCATGAGGTGGCTGGGCATGCGGTGGCTGGGCATGCGGTGGCTGGGCATGCGGTGGCTGGGCATGGGGTGGCTGGGGCATGAGGTGGCTGGGCATGTGGTGGCTGGGCATGCGGTGGCTGGGCATGCGGTGGCTGGGCATGGGGTGGCTGGGGCATGAGGTGGCTGGGCATGTGGTGGCTGGGCATGCGGTGGCTGGGCATGCGGTGGCTGGGCATGGGGTGGCTGGGGCATGAGGTGGCTGGGCATGCGGTGGCTGGGCATGCGGTGGCTGGGCATGCGGTGGCTGGGCATGCGGTGGCTGGGGCATGAGGTGGCTGGGCATGCGGTGGCTGGGCATGCGGTGGCTGGGCATGCGGTGGCTGGGCATGGGGTGGCTGGGGCATGAGGTGGCTGGGCATGCGGTGGCTGGGCATGCGGTGGCTGGGCATGGGGTGGCTGGGCATGGGGTGGCTGGGCATGCGGTGGCTGGGCATGCGGTGGCTGGGCATGCGGTGGCTGGGCATGCGGTGGCTGGGCATGCGGGCTACGTGACCCAACCAACAAAGCCTCGCCTGCTGGAGGAGCTCAATGATGGGACTGATCAGACCCTTTAAGGATCTGTGAGCTCACACAATCAAGTCCGGTTAAACCCAGGATGGATCGTAGGCAGGCCTGCCTGAATGTTGCAAACCGGTGCCAATGTTCCTTCAGAAGGGTTCACGTTTCGCAAGCATAGAGAAGGGAGGGCATAACTGAGTCGATTGGAGCGACAGGCCAGGCAGCTTCCACGTAGCGTGAGGCAGCTTCCACGTAGCGTGAGGCAGCCGATGCAAACATAACGCCGCTCCACTGATTCGGAGACCACTGCTGCCAACCCGGAACTAATCATCATCCTCCACTCCCCACGCAACTGCCCCATCAATCGCAAACACACACACCGCTCCCAAACTAAGTGGCGGCAATGTCACCAGGGCGCCTGTGCCTGGCTAGGTGCACTTGGACGCGAGGTGAAGCGTGGGAGGATCGCCGCCGACACGTCAGACTCCGGTCCCAGGGGTTGACCGCCCGAGATGACTGGCACACGCACCACCCCACCGCGGACACTCAACACACTCGCGGCGCCCGGCATCGCCGGCACGCGCGTTGCGCACGCACAGAGGTCGGGGCCTGTCCTCACCGCGCCATCGCCCTGGCAGCCAGAGCCGCCAGGGCGACCACGAGCAGCGCGGCGCCCACGGGAAGCCACAGCGGAGCCGCCGCCTCCTCCTCCTCGCCCTCCATGGCGACCGCGCAGCCGCCTCATGCCCGTGACGTCATCTACCAAACACGCTACATGACGTCACGCACGCGCGCGTTACCGCGAGAGGGGGCTGCCCTTGTGACGTCACTCGCAGCGGGCACCGGGAATGATTGTCCCCTGGTGAATGGGAACACTGCAACAAGTTAGGCAGATCTGAGCTCAGCTGTGAAAGAGGACCGCGGCACGGTCATTGCACAGCGCCGCTGTAGTTGTATTAATATCGAGTCGCATATGCTGGCAGCAATGCAGCCGTCGTGGCAGTGGATCGATGTCCTGGCGCTTGGCTCGCAGCTGTCGCCGAGCGCGATGCCGCCCCCGCGCTGGGCGCTGCGCGTGGTGGCCGCGCTGGCTCTGTGCCTGGGCTTCTGGTGGCTTCACAGGGGGCAGCGCGGCTTCCCGCCTGGCCCCAGAGGGCTGCCGCTGGTGGGAAACCTCTTGCAGTTGGACCTCAAGGCCATGCCCGCGTCCTTAGCCAAGGTGCGTGTTCATTGTTTGTCCTTTCTCGCACGGTTGGCTACGTACGGTGCGAAAAAAGTCTAAACGACATACACACATTGAGCTCCCCGGCACTCGCCGAGGTCAGCACTGCGAGTGGATGTACGTTCCATGTCTCTTGACATACTTTGGTAACTTAATGGTATACAAACACATTTTTCCCTACAAATTTAAATGTGTATTTGTATCCATTCCATCTCGTTCAATTTGTCATTATCGGGCACGTATGAGAGTGTAAATGTTTGAGAGAAATTCATCTTCGTTGCACATTTCTGATTTCCGTTCCTTAGTAATAAAAATTTCACCTTAAATAAAGACCCTTGAATATCGCAGGTTTATCGTTCGCGGTTTCGACCTAAAGAGGGCGACCTCTTTGTGCCAATTTAGCTGTCGCGGGGGTTCGGTTTGGCCTTTCGCGGGGGGACATTGTCCCCGCAAGTGCGGTGTCAGTGGCTGCGGATGCCGTGGTGCGAGGGGATGGCGAGGGGATGGCGAGGGGTGCGAGGGGATGGCGAGGGGTGCGGGGGATGCGAGGGGATGGCGAGGGGTGCGAGGGGATGGCGAGGGGTGCGGGGGATGGCGAGGGGATGGCGAGGGGATGGCGAGGGGTGCGAGGGGATGGCGAGGGGTGCGGGGGATGCGAGGGATGGCGAGGGGATGGCGAGGGGTGCGGGGGATGCGAGGGGATGGCGAGGGGATGGCGAGGGGTGCGAGGGGATGGCGAGGGGTGCGGGGGATGCGAGGGGATGGCGAGGGGATGGCGAGGGGTGCGGGGGATGCGAGGGGATGGCGAGGGGATGGCGAGGGGTGCGAGGGGATGGCGAGGGGTGCGGGGGATGCGAGGGGATGGCGAGGGGATGGCGAGGGGTGCGGGGGATGCGAGGGGATGGCGAGGGGATGGCGAGGGGTGCGAGGGGATGGCGAGGGGTGCGGGGGATGCGAGGGGATGGCGAGGGGTGCGAGGCAGTCAGTGGCACCTCACAAGCTTCTCGCGATCCCCGTAGCCCTGCCGCTCCCCACTCGCGGACAAACACCCGCTTTGGATCGTCATCAGTAAGTGCAATATTTATTCAGTATGTATTCTGCTATTTATTGTATAGTAATGTTTTTGTAAAGGGCTTTTACTTTATTTCAATTATCTTTGTTTATTTGGCGTACAATACAATACTTATTTCAATTGTGAAGTGTCTGTTTTTGGTTGCCGTGTTCCTAATCCCATGATTGAGGTACGGCTTCAGTATTGAATATTGCGGTTTAGCTTTCGCGGCACTTTCCACGAATGTAACTCTCCGCAATATTCAAGGGTCTCCTGTACAGCGTATTTAAGCTTGTTTGAGGTCAAATACGTATTTATCATCATTCAAACCCCTCCAAATGTTGCATCGACTTTATTAAATTTTGTTATTTTTTTGTCTTCAGATGCTCTCTCCGGCTTCTTTTAAAATGTTTTTAACCTTCGACAATTCTTGGAACGCTTCCAAAAACGTCGTTTCAGGATGTTTTTCGGCACAACAGTTACAAATGTTAACATTTTAGCTTGCTGGTTAAGTCCTAATTTGTGGAGGGACAAAGTAAAATAGAGTTTTCCGACTTGAAAATATTTGCCATATTTCAATGAGCAACCTTCGAATGCTCCCGATACAAACTTTTGTAGGCGTCGGTTGAGAAAAAATGTGTATCTCGAGTGGCTTGGCGGCCCAGCAGTCAAAGTGCTGGGCTCGCACTGCTGCGATTCTGGGATCAAATCAGGCTAACGACCCCCACGCTTCACCCGGGTTCTCAAGAGCAGTTCGTTGATAGCCTCGCTCTCATCACAAATACTTGCACACAAACATCAGATATGGTCTGTACATTTGCTATTATTCAAACAAGACGAGGGGTTCACTGTGGGTAGCTTAGGTTATCGTTATTGAGGCTACATTTCACTCAGTCGACCCCACTGCATAAACCGATCTCCTTGGCCCGAAAGCCAGGAGCGTAAAGGGCAATGAAGCTCCATACTTAAACTATGTAATTTCATGGCCTGGAAAGCAATACTGCTGTACATTTGTAAACCCCATGACCCACCTACCTCACCAATTTAAATCATATTTCCAATTTCGTTTTTCTAATTTTGCCAATTTTTTTTACAACTCCCATCACTTAGTCACCAGCCTAGCTGAGTTGCTATAAATGTATGTATGTTTAAATTTTCACACCGTATCTAGCCAATCGTGCTAATCGGAGGTGCGAATCAATGAGGTATGTCCACATACCAGTTCACGTACCATCTGGAAATCGCGATGTTTAAACTTTTGATGTTTATTATTTTATGTTCAATAATCGTTTTCTGACAAAAACAAGTCTAATGCTTCCTTTGGTCTCATTGTGCCGTCCCTCCCATTGGCTCTCAGCTCTCAGAGACTCATGGTCCAATTTTCAGTGTATCTTTAGGACAGACGCAAGTTGTGATTTTAGCCGGCAATGACATCATCAAGGAAGCTCTCGTTACCCAAGCTGAGATGTTTATTGACCGCCCCGAAATACCCATCTTCAAAAAGTCTTTGGGAAATTACGAAGGTAAGAAGGCATTCTTTGTACCTCATTAAATTCGTAGCGCGTAGAGCGCTGGATTGCGATTGGCTCAGAGCAAATGGGCACTACGTTTGGGACCGCCCCTTACACCAGACACGTGACCTGGATGAAGATCACGGCCTGAGGAAGGATACGCAAAGGGCACGGGCCACCCTGTGACGCGCACACGGCCACCCTGTGACGCACACACGTGACGCACACACGTAACGCACGCACGGCCACCCTGTGACGCACGCACGGCCATCCTGTGACGCACGCACGGCCACCCTGTGACGCACACACGTGAAGCACACACGTGACGCACACACGGCCACCCTGTGACGCACACACGTGACGCACACACGGCCACCCTGTGACGCACGCACGGCCATCCTGTGACGCACGCACGGCCACCCTGTGACGCACACACGTGACGCACACACGTGACGCACGCACGGCCACCCTGTGACGCACACACGTGACGCACACACGTGACGCACGCACGGCCACCCTGTGACGCACACACGTGACGCACACACGTGACGCACGCACGGCCACCCTGTGACGTGCACACGGCCACCCTGTGACGCACGCACGGGTCAGCAACGTGGCCATTAACAAACAACATGCAACAAAAACTGACAAAGTGTGCAAAGGTGCATGCCTAGATTTATATTGAAAGACAGAAACATGGATAAGAGTACATTTATAGGTTGATTTTAGGTAGTGCATTGTCTGCTAAATGCATCTTCATCATACATGATTATCTTGTGTAATAGTCGTAACTAAGATTCATGTCAATCACACATCATAGGAAGACGACGATAATCTGAAACACTCATAGGATGGGCTCTGCATATACAATGATCATACGAATACCAAGGCTAAGGGTTGTAATAACGCGATCGTGATTCTCTCAACACGCTCCTCTCACCGGCGCCAGGCCTGCTGCTGAGTCATGGGTGGCAGTGGAGAGCGAGGAGGCGCTTCACCCACATGATGCTGAGGAACCTTGGGATGGGCACGAAGAGCATTGAAGAGAAGATCGCTGAGGAGGCCGAGTTTCTAGTGCGAGCTCTAGAAAACAAAGAAGGTATCCAATGCACGACCGCAATAAAGGAATGTTGTACCTGTGCAAAACCTTCATGGGCGAATGTCAGCATTAATATCGAGTGTATTTCAGTGGTCGTTGCTTTGTTTCTGACAGCATTCTAATCGTGCTGAGGTGCGTGTTCGTAAATTAGAGGTGGTGACGTGGTCCAGTCGTAGCGCGCGTTCGCCACGTGTTGCCCATCTCGGCAATTGTCCCCCCCCCCCCACCCTGCACGCGTCCCACCCAGCGTGACAGTCGACGCCGAATCACGTCCACAGCCGTCGCCTGCCCTCTTCTCCTCGGGACTCTGCGTCGCTTGTCCTGCACCGTCACGGAATTCCCAGCGTCCGTGTCGGACTCCGGCGCTCGAACGCCGACAACTTATTTTCGAGCCGCTGAGCGTCCTGCTCCTCTCTGATCCCCACAGTGACAGGGATAGAGCACCCGTGCCTCCATTACCACACTCGGACTCATCTCTCTTCTCTGACGTGGTGGTTTCCGTAGCCCATCAAACGCCTGCTTGCTAAAGAAATGCACCTCTTGGCCTCCTCACAGCACCCTGCATTGTGGACCTCACTGCATCACTTAACAAAGTCCTCTAACCTCATCAACGTTGGGAGAATGTGGTGTTGTGGTGTTTGCATGGAAAAGCATTCATCTAGTAGTTGAGAAGATGTTTATTATGGTAATGATGTCTATATATTATTTTGACCGTACTACTTCTCCCAACTTCTTCCCATGCACTAGAAAAACCTTTTGATGCACATTCCGAAATCATCAACTCAACGGCAAATGTAATCTGCTCCATCATATTTGGAGACCGCTACGACTGGAATAATAAAACATTTGTGAAGCTCGTGAACATTATCAATGAGAATATAGAACTGTCTGGTAATGATTGGTCCCAGGTGAGTAGTGTTATTGCAATCACGAATCCATGTTTAAAATCCTTGCATCTATATATGTTTCTGTGTGGACAAATATGCTCTATATAAGAATAGGTTTTACCCTTTCTGGCAATAAAACAGGTGTTGAGATTTCGATGTAAAGCTTTCGTGGACTGCATGGATTCATATTCTTGGTTCTTTCGGTAAAGTCACGTAGAAGGGAAATAATAAAGTAATAAAAATAAAACATAATAAGATGTAATCCTCACGACGTTTCGGCCACAACACAAGCAGCCGTCCTCAAGTGAAGAACAGGGCGGTCGGAAAGACAGCGTCCTAGTTTATTAGGACGCTGTCGTTGTGGCCGAAACGTCGTGAGAATTGCATCTTATTATGTTTTATCTTTATTATTTTATTATTTCCCTTCTACGTGACTTTACCGAAAGAACCAAGAATATAGGTGTTGAGATGTTAAACCACCAAACTGAAACCTCTTGCAAGGAATCATGTCTGCATTAATCACATATACTTGTGGTGAACATGCAAACAAAAAACATGCTCTGGTAGTATATGCATTGCCCTATTATTTGGTTTGTAAACAAGATGGGGGTTATGACTGGATCCTGGAAGTTTTTCTCAGGACTGTTTTTACCACCACAGCACTAAATACAGAATCGCTTCACTGTGATAGGAGACGGTCAAGTGTGTGCAATTTGAACTCGGTCTTTTGATTTCAATTAGTTTTGAGGAGTGACATCCGGAAATGAGAGGGTGGAGCTTTTCCTCTGACACTCTTCAACTATGGCAACAAAGCTACATTTCTGGACCAGTGACATCAAATTCTGGAGACCAGGAGACAGGGCCTCAGGCCACTTTGCGACTCAAAGTTAGTTTAAGTGATGTCACGAGAACTTTGAGCGAAACAGCCAATGTCCCTGCAGTATCCGGAGACATGGCACGATGATGTGTGCATGGATGAAGCGATCTGCTTGAGTGGCGAGCAGTCGCAAGTTTGAGGGCTTCATTCCGGGTCTGGGGATGACTCAGTCCCTCATTTTCTGAGGTTGATAAATTAAAGACCATTGTGTGAGGATTCTTGCAACCTTTTATTCCTAATCACACTCTCGGATGCTCTCAGGGAATTTACAGTAATAACTAAGGCTACCAAATAAAAAATATAAATTCAACCACACTGCCAATGTTATGTCTTTTGTTGCTCGTCTTGGCTATATCGGCAAGGCTGCAGTGGGTATGGCCTGGTTCATTGTTCTGTCTGCCACAGTGGAGGTATTTACACACCTCGGTCTCATTTCCACAGCTATTTGTATTTGAAGTAGTGTGATGGCAACATGGACATTATACAGAATTTCTATTCCATGTTACAAGCCTTGACAAGAACAGTTAAACAGAATGAAGAAGTGATGCCATATAACCTGCATGTTCTGCATGAAAATGGAGAAAACTTGATGGTGGGAAGTTTAGAATAAGTTTGTTTAACACGAAAAGTGGAAAATATGTATTTATGTATTTGCAGTGATTTTATCGAAAGAATCAAGAATATGTATTCCCGCAGTCACGAAAGTTTTAAGTCTAAAAATGAATTACTCCAAAACTTCAATCTTATTTGTGCAGTACGCATTTTCTGTGGCCCTGAGTCAGTGGTGGACATTCCACCTTCCTGAGTAAATATGATTACTACCTCACACCAAGTGGGTGCTCATTTTAGCAGTGTTGGTGGGACGATGAGTCAATTTTATTGAGGTTTAAATGGCGATGTTACAGATCTTAATATTCGTTTTTAATAATTATTATCTGCGTTTTATTTTCTTTCCACAGATTTTCAATTCGTTTCCTCTGCTGAAGTATTTCCCAGGACCCCACCAACGAATAAACAAGAATAAAGTTGTCTTGAATGCGTTTATTCAAGCCAGGATTGAAGAACATGACGGGGCACGCATTCAAGGAGACCCCCGCGATTATTTGGACGCCTTCATTGACAAGAGGATTGAGGTTTTTTTCGATATATTGAAACAATCCATATCAAACATGCAGCACTAAAAATTATCTACGTTGGGCATTGCTCCCTGCAAAATGCAACTTTCGACAAAATCACTTAAGTCGAAACATAGTTTTACCATTGATGTATTGCTATACATTTAGGTTACGTTCCTGGCAGTAATTCTTCGGTAAAATTTTGCTGAAAAAATGTTAAGTAAGTACTAAAAAGGTTAACGCAAGATACTCAAAAAAATATATAACAAGTTTAGATAAATAATAAAAGTGAAAACGGACTTTGTGTACCTCACGAGAGGGTGGTACCGAGTCCAGTATGGCGATGTTGTAGACACTGAGGCTTGGGAGCCCCCTGGTGGACACGGTGGCGTCGTAGTGTGTCATCACGCACGCTGCCCAAACTACTGCATTCTTTTCTTTAAATTAGAAACAAGGTAGCGAATCACCGCTTTTTACATACTATTAATTTGTTGGCGACGTTATCGTGAAACGTAAATAGGAGGAACGTAAATAGAGGACTTGCTGGTGCTTTACTAGACACTTTAAAACTGTCTTTTAGCAGCATGCGCATGGGATGAGATTATGATCTCATTGATTGCATTGCTGGTGTAAAATGTAACGGTAAACTGGTAGTGGCTGTCTGAAAAACACAGACTGTACGACATCGCTCAAGGAGTTGTGTGCAGCAAAGCAGAGCCGAGGAAAAATAATTGGCGTTTCTTGATAACCTTTTCTGGATTTTGATAAAACATTCCACATTTATAGTCTGATTTTCAGTAGGATTCTTTCCTTAATGTCAGTTTAAAACCAGTCTGGAATAGTTGTGAAAGATATATACATCGTAACTCATATCTAATAAAATGTTGACATCAAATATGTTTTCGGTGACCATTAAAGATCCAGTAGAATATCACACATCGGAATCTTGCACCATCTGCTTGTATGGTTTTAGCCTCATTACATTTCATTTTACATTTGGGTGTTTCCTCGATCTTGTGTCAAAGATCACCTCTTCTCACAATTTTGAATGGAAATATAGCAATAACCAAACCTTACAGGATTAAATCCCAAAACACAGACAGCGTATGCATATTCCTCTTGTCAAGGTGTTTGATTTGTTTAATAACTCTCTTCCATTGCTCTTGTAGGATTCACTGAATCCAGACACAGCCTTCTCTGACATCGCCCTCATTAACACGATGGCGAACCTGTTTGTGGCTGGGTCGGAGACCACCTCCGCCACACTTAAATGGGGTATCCTGCTCATGATGACACATCCCAAAGTACAAGGTGAGTACATGTCACATGAGTCCATGAAATCGTGTCAAGCATACAGTTAATTACTGTATGCTTTACACGGTAGGTTTTCGCACCCAATGTTGTTCATGAGTGTTGTGTTCGGCCACTTAATGATCTCGTTAAATTAAAGACCATCCACCACCCGACAGCCAAACACAACACGGTCACGTTTACAAGTGTTTAGCACGCCATTCATTTAGATCACCGGTAATTTGAACAACAATCCTCACAACCAAGTTTGGGTTCCGTCCTGAACATGCTTGCTGTAACATCGTATCTCGTTGCTAAATTGGTTGTTAGCATTCTTCAATCTACCGGTGAGTGAGCTGAAACAGTAACAGTTGGCATGTTAAATGCTTGTACATGTGACGGTCAAATTTGTTTGGCTGTGTCAGATGGTAGAGGAACCTTATGATAGGAATTAGCCAGGTCAGTAAGTCACTTAACCCAAAAAACAGTTATGAATCATATACAGTAAACCCTCTCTATCCGCAAGGGTTACGTTTTTGAAAACGCTCACAAATGCAGAATTTGCGAATGCAGTAAACTTGTTCTAAAAAAAAAATGGGGTTACGTTTCTGGTACAAGTTAACATAGGGGGGGAAATGGTAAAATAATATTTAATTACTACAACAAATAAATAATGAATCATAAAGAACAATGAATTTTTTAACCTTTGATGATGATGATCTGATAACGATGCAGGTGGTGGTGAGGAACTCGCTTCCCCTGATTGCAGTCACGTGATTTTGAATGGACCTCACAGTCGCTTGGTTTATACCTAAATATATAAACGAGTTGACTGTAAATACGTATAATGTAAAAATGTACAATAGCGAGTTCAGAGCAGGATTACTGCGAGAGTTGAGTAACTCCCGAATATGCGAAACTCGCGAATTCAGAGCTAATGCATAGCGATGATTTACTGTACTGTGTACATGTCATCCTGACTGAACTGTCATTGGTGGTGGTCCAGTAGTGACTGTAGAGAATGTTCATATCACTATAGAAACCTTCACTCAATGCAAAGCAGCTGCAGTGTATGGCAATGTTCTGACCTGTCAATCTACATGACAACAGAGTCAAAGATGCCGCAGTGCGCCACATGTAGCAACAAGGCGTGCGTATGCACTGCCAGTGGAGGAATCCTCTAACACGTTTCCTGGAGCCCATTGCCGTTCCGTGTCAGAGTTGAGCAGCAATATGTGGAACATGCTTCCCCCAGCAGAAGGATCTCCCAGTTACAAAACTTCACTTGGGAAGGTATTCGTGCTGTCTTTTTAATGCATTCAAAACTGCTCCAAAATCAGTTAAGAAAAATGACGCTGCATGCAATCTGGCTGATGAAACTACCGGCTCGATTGATTCATGTTCGAGGATGAATTCTTCGTAGCAGAGACATGTTTTATAAAGTGCAGCAGTCATATTTCATGAACCTTATCTCCATTCACGTAGCACGAGTTTATGTAACAACCATCGTTTAGTTTGTATTAGTATGTGTACACGCGGTATTCGCTGGCGATGTTTCCCTTTTCTGTACCTACAGAACAAGTTCAGGAAGAAATAGATCGCGTCGTTGGATCCAATCGCCGGCCGGCTTGTGCCGATCGAGCATCCATGCCCTACACCAACGCCACAGTTCATGAAATTCAGCGCTACGCCAACATCCTGCCGATGGCATTTCCACACGCTACCACCGCCGACACAAAACTGCGCGGTTATTTCTTGCCCAAGGTGTGTCCACGTAACGTGAACCATCACAAACGATGATTGGCTAACATATTCTATATATAAACAAACATCGGAGTGATTTCCTGCTCAAGTGAACAATGAGGTGGTGAAAATCTGTTTACAGTCCTGAACCAGTGGTATAAATGCCACATTCATATGGCAGGGGTTAGTTGGTAAGAAAGTCACCGCTGACTTCTCCACAAAATGGTACTTGTTTCATTGAACCCAGGATAATTTTGTATTATGTTGAACTTCTTTCACACCGTACGTAGCCAACCGTTATTGGATGAGTCAACCCTCAAACAGGATTTGAACTGACAAACGCCCCAGTGCGAGCCACTGGCTATACCACTGATCCACCTGGCCGAACGCATTGTCAGAAGGTTCAGAGTACGGTATTGCAGATGCACGAGTAAACTGAAAAGTGGAAAAACATCATTCATGTATTTTTAACCCAGTTGCCCATTCAACAACAATGGTACAGAGTCTAAAAAAGAGAGTTGTTCTGATCTGCATGAGATAAACGTTCTGAGGCCATATACTACACGTGACTGATACAGAATCAGCAAATTGTTTTTAAGTGTCATTGACCTGCCAGTAGAGCCGCAAAGTTGGACCCCAAAAGTTCGGAAATAGCAAATTTTGAAGAAAGTAAAAATGCAAGCATTTAGTCAATTAATCCAATGCAAAAATGGCACAGTCAGGTTACAACAGTGCAGTTATGTAGCACATTACTAAGCAAGGTCAATGGGTAAACATGGGTCATCTATTATGCGTTTGGTGACCAGAGGGAACTCAAAAGTCGATGACATCTGGGGGTATTGGTGAGGCCAGAAGAGTGGCCATTGCCTGTAGGTGTACTGGTTCTACTAGAATAGTTAATTGGGGTGAAATGTCCTTCAATTATCTTTCTTTCTCATCTGATTCTGTGTTGAAAAATAATGTTAATTGCTCTACTGCCGCACACATGAAGACTTCCACTTCCAATCATCATACATTTTTTTTATATTAATTTCTGCAACATCCAGGGTGTTACCAGTAATACCACATTCATTCATCATCACCTTGAAACAACTCAACCCTGTTCCGAGCAGAAATTCCGATCTCAACCATCATCTGACCTCGCACACGTGATGTTCCCAGCCGGCAGCCTTGTTTACTCTTTCTCGTTCGACGGTGGAGTTTGTGTATTCACCAGAGTTAGCGTCTCTGTTTTTTCCCCATAATCAAATATTGCAAGTCCCCTCCATATATTCATATGTGCAAAGTGTGCCGTAATCTAAATTGTCTCGATACAATCTGTGACTTGCAGGGCACACAAGTGGTTGCTCTCATCCACTCGGCGCTCAGAGAAAAGTCGGTGTGGGAAACACCCGAGCAGTTCAACCCAGGCCATTTCCTGGACATCGATGGAAACTTCTATAACCGAAATGATTTTATGGCGTTCTCTGCAGGTAATGTTTTTTTATTTATTTAATCAAGCTGTCTGGATACGGCTTTCATCAGTCACAGTAGAATGATGATGGATATTTGAAGTTCACACAGTGAGGTTGATACACCATTGGTCAAATTGTAAAATAAAACAATCGCAATAAAATCTACAGCTTCCAAAACATGAAAATACTCCTTTTAAAATAAATTCAAGGTCTTGTCATCAATGTACCCAAATAAAAGCGCAGTTATATATAATTTGCAAATGAGACATGTGAAAATAAGTACAATTCAGGTTTTGACCCAATGACCTCTTACAAATAATACCGCGTGTTTGTGTGTTTATGTCACTAGGGCCCCGACTTTGTCTCGGGAAGAACCTGGCCAGGATGGAGGTCTTTCTCTTCCTCACAGCTCTGCTACAACGTTTCTCATTTCAGGGACAGTCAGGACACCCCATGCCTGACCTTACCCCAAAGTCAGGCATAGTTTGGAATCCCCATCGCTACGAGGTTTGTGCCATAAGGCGGTGATAGCATTCCAGATAATAGAGCTTGCAGGTCACTCAAAGTTCGAGTCAAGAATCACTGACTATGAACGAATCTCACTTGATTTGAAGCTTTCGTGACTGCAGCAATCCATACTCTTTGGTTCTTTCGGTAAAGTCACGTGGGTAGAAATAATAATAGATCACGACGTTTCGATCGCAATGCAAGCAATCGTCATCAGGTGAGACAACCACAGCAAGAAAACTGCTGAAGTAGGCGAGAGAGCTGCCGTGACACGAGGTTATATAAGTATCGGCGGTATTTTCTATCTACGTGACTTTACCGAAAGAACCAAGAATACCAATGAAAATATGATCTAATATTCTTATAGGAAATGGAATAAATTAATTCAGGAAAACGTAGAAAGCATATACATGACGCTTTCTGCGATTTGTTTCTATAATGCTCACTGCCTCTGACAGCACATTCGATTCGCACGGTTGGCTACGTATGGTGCGAAAGAAGTTCAACATACATAATGACAGGATCCCCACATTGTAATGAACGCCTTAAAATACAGCAACAGGTTGGAATGGAAATTACAGAAATGGAGGGGAACGGAGTGGCTTTCAGAAGCTCGCGAGACGCGGTGGGATGGCAACATTGCTGACGGGACGAGGGGGGCAGCTGACGGGACGAGCCAGGCGCTGATCCCGGTTCGTCAGCGCCCCCTTGAGGCGCGTGCTTGAGGGTGATTAGTTCAAGTGCAAGTTTTAGGTGGAGCCCTGTGAGCCATTCGGCTCTTGAATCGGGTGCAACTGCAACAAACAAAAAACAAAAACATGAACAAGAAAACATCTCAGAGTCATCTTACTCTTTGGGTCTTTCGTGACTGCAGGAATCCAAACTCTTTGGTTCTTTCGGTAAAGTCACGTGGGTAGAAAATAAAATAAATCACGACGTTTCGATCGCAACACAAGCAATCGTCATCCGATATAACCTCTTACCACACCGATATAACCTCTTACCACACCGATATAACCTCTTACCACACCGATATAACCTCTTACCACACCGATATAACCTCTTACCACACCGATATAACCTCTTACCACACCTGTATAACATCTTACCACGGCATCTCTCTCCCACTTCAGCAACAACAAAAACATGTTTCTTGATGTGGTTTCCCACCTGATGATGATTGCTTGTGTTGCGATCGAAACGTCGTGATTTATTTTATTTTATACCTACGTGACTTTATCGAAAGAACCAAAGAGTTTAGAGTCATCTTCTTTGGGTCTTTCGGTAAAGTCGCGTAGAAAGGTTTAAAGAAAATAACAAAAAAACTACGACGTTTCGATCGCAACACAAGCGGCCGTCATCAGGAAAAAGTCGTCGTTTTTTGTTATTTTCTTAGAACCTATCTACGTGACTTTACCGAAAGACCCAAATAATATGAATTCCTGCAGTCACGAAAGCTTTAAGTCAAGATTTGATTAGAGTCACTTGAAGAGATTTAAAGAATTCCGTGATTGGTGTCGTGAGTCAGTTCACGAGTCGATTGTTTTAAATGTTTCTTGTTATTTGCCGCGTGTCTCGCGGCTCGTACACTGTGCTACGAATTTGGCACGCGGTTAATCGCAATACAGACAATCCAGAGTTAACCGTGCACGATTTTCATCTGATTATATGAAGCTGTTAGAAATTATTTTAGATGAACGTGTAATCAATCCTGTATAATCATTTAGTAGGTCACAAATTAGCAAAACCTGTCCGGATTTTCGCCTTGACATCTTCTTCTTGAAATAAAATGAAATGCTATTATGACGCATTTGATTTTTAAATTCTCAAACATTCATCCCACATCACCATCCCACATCATCCCACATCACCATCCCACACCATTCATCCCACGCCATTCATCCCACATCACCATCCCACATCATCCCACATCATCATCCCACATCATCATCCCACATCACCATCCCACATCATCATCCCACACCATTCATCCCACACCATTCATCCCACACCATTCATCCCACATCATCATCATCCCACATCATCATCCCACACCATTCATCCCACACAATTCATCCCACACCATTCATCCCACATCATCATCCCACACCATTCATCCCACTCCATCATCCCAAACCAATCATCCCACATCATCCCACATCATCCCACATCATCATCCCACATCATGCCACATCACCATCCCACACCATTCATCCCACACCATTCATCCCACACCATTCATCCCACATCACCATCCCACATCATCCCACATCATCCCACATCATCCCACATCATCATCCCACACCATTCATCCCACATCACCATCCCACACCATCCATCCCACAACGACCGGCACGGACGACGGTTGGAGAGTCAGACGGGAGCAGCGGAGCCGCCGAGCCCCTCGTGGCTCCCTGCGGACCGTCGCGAGAGTGCGGCCGTCGTTGTGACGCGCAGTGACGTCACTCACAGCCGCCATGTTGCGTGAGGAATCGCCGCTGGCGCGCGCCCCCACCCATCATGGCGGTGTCACGTGTGGGATGACGTCACGCGCGCGGGGCCGTGTCCCGCCCTAAGATGTCCGCCGCCGAGCTCCGCCCTTCGCCTGCCGGTTGCGCCGAGCGTCGTCTCTCGCCTCTCGCCTCGCTTCTGCTTCTGCCCGCAGCAGCAGCAGCAGCCCGAGCTGCCCGTTGAGCCGCGATGGTGAACGTGCTGAAGGGCGTGATCGTGGCGTGGTGAGAGAGGCACTGGGCAGGGGGCAGGGGGTGGGGTGGCGTCAGGGGCGCAGCGCCCCGCGGCCTCCATCGCGAGTCGAGCGGCGGGGCCTGGAGCCCGAGTAGCCTCACGGGGTAACCTCATTGAGTAATCTCACTGAGTAGCCTCACGGGGTAACCTCACGATGTAATCTCACTCAGTAACCTCACGGGGTAATCTCAGTAACCTCACGGGGTAACCTCACGATGTAATCTCACTCAGTAGCCTCACGGGGTAACCTCACGATGTAATCTCACTGAGTAACCTCACGGGGTAATCTCACTCAGTAACCTCACGGGGTAACCTCATTGAGTAATCTCACTGAGTAGCCTCACGGGGTAACCTCACGATGTAATCTCACTGAGTAACCTCACGGGGTAATCTCACTCAGTAACCTCACGGGGTAACCTCATTGAGTAATCTCACTGAGTAGCCTCACGGGGTAACCTCACAATGTAATCTCACTGAGTAACCTCACGGGGTAATCTCACTCAGTAACCTCACGGGGTAACCTCATTGAGTAATCTCACTGAGTAGCCTCACGGGGTAACCTCACGATGTAATCTCACTGAGTAACCTCACGGGGTAATCTCACTCAGTAACCTCACGGGGTAATCTCAGAGTAACCTCACGGGGTAATCTCACTCAGTAACCTCACGGGGTAATCCCACGGGGCAATCTCACTGAGTAACCTCACGGGGTAACCTCACGGGGTAATCTCACTGAGTAGCCTCACGGGGTAATCTCACGGGGTAACCTCACGATGTAATCTCACTGAGTAACCTCACGGGGTAATCTCAGTAACCTCACGGGGTAATCCCACGGGGTAACCTCACGATGTAATCTCACTGAGTAACCTCACGGGGTAATCTCAGTAACCTCACGGGGTAATCCCACGGGGTACTCCCACGGGGTAATCACACGGGGTAATCTCACGGGGTAACAATGCCACTGCACAATCCTACTTGGGTGTCTGCAGCAGCAGCAGCTGCGTGTTGCCTGAGAAGTCTCCACCAGTTTACTGGAACTCGCCACGCGGGCGACGTGTTGGCGACATCGCGCGGGGTGCAGAAGGTCGTGGGCACGGACGCCTGCTGTTGTATATTTGGAGTTTGCAGGTTCTCCCCGTAGTCGCGTGTATTCAATTGTATATTTAGTTTAGATAGTTTAGTGTATCGAGGGGTCCATAATGTTTGGGCTATTTTATCGGGGGACATATCCAGAGCAACGTGGAATTTCTACCAATGGAGATATGAGCACCGCCAAATGCTCATTTGTGTTTTGGGTCAATGACATTCTGCCGTAACTCCGGTGTAGATTAGGTTCCTTTGGCACTCTGCGCTGCAGTAGATTCACCTGCGTTTTGTGTTTTTCAGTGATCCTCCCATGAAGCAGTTCCTGCTCTTTCTGGATGAAACCAATGCTCTGGGGAAGAAGTTTGTGATCCACGATCTGGACGAGACGCATCTGTTCATCGCGTCTGAGGTGGTGCCCATTCTGCAGGAGCGAGTGGGCGAGCTCATGGACCAGAACTCATTCCCCATCACCCAGAAATAAAGCGTGCGCTCCTCCTCCACACGCGGGGACGGCCAACCGAGGAAGATGTCTCCTGAAGATTATTTGTGCGTTTTCAAATCCAAGCATTTCACTGGCTAGTGTAAAATAAAAACATTTGGCTCGGCATGTGGAGTGTTTTGGCAGCGGAATAAAAAGCTTTTGAAATGATGGCTTCATAGACCGATGATATTGAGTGCTTTGACCCGTGCAGCGATTTGTAAACGTGTTAAATATGCCCAGGTTATGTGTTGTCTTCCTCACGTTAATATAGTCACCAGGAAACGCGTGGCGCTGAAACCATGGATTGTGGTTCATTTTAAATTACAGCTTTTTGGCTAAATGTGAAAGTAACTGCTCACTTGCTACAAAATGTAAAGTTGGGTGTAAAATATCTGAAACGTCAACTGAAACATTTACATAAAACTTGATGGAGGATACAATACGTTTGAGCATTTTGTTTTTTTATAGGTTGAACTGCACGTTTATATCAGTTGAGTGTTGTGCTGTCATGAGTTTGGCACTGCTGCATATGGCAGAAATATACATCACAAACCAATAATGCTGCAATAAACAAGTAATACAGTATACAACTGAATGGTGCTGCCAATGTTCATCATGGTTGTAATTGACAACTTGCGTAGGTATTGAAAATACCATCGTGTGGAAGCCTGCATTTTGCACGATTTTATCCTTGCATGTGTATTCTCAAATTGATGAATTTAACCCACTACTGTACCATGAAGAAACGTAAGAATTCTAGTACAATGGCTAACCTAACTTTTAATGCTGAAGTGACTACTATTTCAGTCTGTTTTACCACACTTGGGCACTCTTGATTTTTGCTTGGAAATTTTGTTCATGCCATTTGGGCAAAATGTAGCAAAACCGTTGCATTTGAACTGCTTTGTACAGTCACACGGGAGAGTGGGAGAAATATGAACCACTGCTGTACAGTTTATACGTCATTCTTCTACAAAGTGTTGAATGCTTCAGCGGGGATTGTAAAAGTTAATGTTCCTTAATGCGGAGTGTTTTGATGAAACAGTATTGCAAATTTTCACTTCACAACATTACACAGTTTCCCAGGTATTTAGTGTTTCTGCCTGTCATTTATTTTTGGAATATTTTGGATCTGGACAATTTTTCCAACGACAGAAAACAAATAACAACTTAACCAATGTGTTAATAACGTTGGGAACACCTAACCACAGTCCTTGAGTTACATCAACAACAGCAGTACACATTATTCGAGTGAGGGATTCATTTTGATGTCTGTTTAGTGTTCTGGTTAGTATAAGTTGCTAGTCGTGGAGCGATTGGCTCTCATCCGTAAGGTTGCGAGGTTTAATCTCGGTTTGGGGTTGATTCCGCCTCGGGTTGATAAAATTGGTATCACGAGAGACGTGCTGTAAACGGATGATCACCGTCGTAATGGTAATTTGAACAGTAAATTACATGTTTTGAGCTGCTTGTTTTGTGCGTTTTTTTTAGCGACAGAGTCGTGTTCAGCTCTATGCAGAATTGCCACGTGAAAATTTGACTCGTGTTATGCAATTCGGAAGGTTTTGATGTGTGTGTGATTGCATATAAGCGCTTTCAATGAACTATCCATGAAAGTGTGTAAATAAATTTGAAGTAATATTCTTTATTTTTTTTTTATCTACAATGTAGCATCGGTTGTAAAGAAAGTCCATCGTTTTGCTGGCTCGGCATGCTTTGCAACATGCAACAAATTCGTAAAATTACTGGAAAAATAACCATGCTATATATGGGAGTTTGCAAATGGATGTGTTGACAGTAAAGTCTGCCAATGGATGATATTGAACCAGATTCGATTTTATTTGGCTACATAACTGTTCAAAGTGTTTTGCCACATTTCATACATGTGTTCAGTAGCTTTCAGCCATAATCTCCACAAGGACTCGATTCTGCACCTCCATTCTCATGGATTGTTTTTCTCCGTTGTGAATAATGTATATTCACTACCTATCGGCAGTATTATTTACCGCAAAAAGCGTATTTTATCTGCACCTTCAAGTGAGTGAAGTGAGTGAAGTGAGTATAGGCAGCCTGCAGGTTGCCAGAGATGGTCCGAATGTGCGCATGATGCGGAATGTGTCGATGTGATGATGAGTGGGTCACGCCGCGCTGCCGCCTGGGGGGCCTGAGAAGGGGAGGAATGCGGGGTGAGTGGGGGGCTCCGTGGGCCTCACGGGGGCTCCCCCTATTCTCGTGTTGAACCCTACACACGAGGGTCCCCACGCGTGATGAACCTCACTCGCAATGAGCCTCACAGACCCCCACTCTTGGTGATGACCCCCACTCTTAGTGATGACCCCCACTCTTAGTGATGACCCCCACTCTTAGTGATGACCCCCACTCTTGGTGATGACCCCCACTCTTGGTGATGACCCCCACTCTTAGTGATGACCCCCACTCTTAGTGATGACCCCCACTCTTAGTGATGACCCCCACTCTTGGTGATGACCCCCACTCTTGGTGATGACCCCCACTCTTGGTGATGACCCCCACTCTTGGTGATGACCCCCACTCTTAGTGATGACCCCCACTCTTAGTGATGACCCCCACTCTTGGTGATGACCCCCACTCTTAGTGATGACCCCCACTCTTGGTGATGACGCCCACTCTTGGTGATGACCCCCACTCTTAGTGATGACCCCCACTCTTGGTGATGCCCCCCACTCAGTGATCAGCAATCTTGTGATGACCCCACACGTCCACATGCACGAGCAAGCTGCGACGCTGTGGGTGCCGCGGGCAGGATACGTGGGTGGGACAGGCGAGGCAGAGTGGGGTTGGTGGAATGGCGAGGGAGGGTGGGGAAGGTGAGTCGAGTGGGGAAGGTAGGGACAGTGGCGTGAGGGTGTGGCAGCTGAAGAGAGGGTGTGAGGCAGCTGAAGAGGGGTGGGAGGCAGCTGAAGAGAGGGTGGGACCAGGTGAGGCGTGAGGGAGGCAGCTGAAGAGAGGGTGGGACCAGGTGAGGCGTGAGGGAGGCAGGTGAAGAGAGGGTGGGACCAGGTGAGGCGTGAGGGAGGCAGGTGAAGAGGGTGGGACCAGGTGAGGCGTGAGGGAGGCAGGTGCGCAGAGCGCGCGTGTGGGAGCAGTGGGGCCATGCGCGCCTGGCCGCGCTGCCCTCGCCGCTGCCCCCGTCGTGAATCCGGGCCCCGTCGTGAATCCGGGCCCCGTCGTGAACCCGGGCCCCGTCGTGAATCCGGGCCCCGTCAGCTCGACTGAGTCACCGTGGCGATGGAGGCCGAGCGGGCGCGCCTGGCGGCCAGGATCCAGCGATGGAACGAGTCTTGCCTCGACCTCTTTGGGATGAGCGGCCCCGATGAGGTGAGACCGCTCCGCGGCACGGGCTCCCGGGGTCTCGACAAACAGAATCGCACGAATTGTAACGAGGAGGAGGAGGCGGTGGTGGTGGCACCTGGGGTTCATTTCTGACCGGCGCCTTCTGTGTGGAGTCTGTATGTTCTACTCTCGTTTTGCGTGAGGGGTTTCTCGGGGTTGTCAGATTTCCACTCACATCCAACCATAAGATGTAACTTGTAATAGGATATCTGGCCAATATCAGCTACGTTGTATGTAACTGATGAAACTACACGAACTCGTGAAGCTCTCTCGTCGTGGCGAGCGGACAGGCATCTCGCGCCTGAACCACAAAGTGCTATCAGTGAGCAAGAATACAATTGTATGTTTACGTGTTTTGTTGAGCCTCTGTATGTACAGTACTGTATGGCTCTCATAATAGATCTGTCCTGGGATACACACGGGTTGTACAGCCTAGAAAAGGGTTTTAAACGACGGCGAGAGCCTCCCCCGTGTGAGTTTAAATGCCTCTGGCGGGGGCAGGGAGCGGGGAGGGCGCGCCCCGGGCCCGCGGCCACGTCCAGGTGGCCGTCATCTCACCCGGGAGCTGCCGCGTCACCCGGGGCAGTGGCCGCCCTCGTGACGGTGTGAGCCACACAAACAGCATCGCGCCTCCTGGCTTTAACCTTCTTCGTCAAAGCCAACCGCGTAACCATCGTCCGCTTCAGAACATCAACAAGCCGACGCGTAAGCCAGTCGTGCGATCGTGGCCATGCGACCCAAACGATGGGCCATATCGTAAACGAAAGAGACTCCGAGACAGAGGCCCATATCGATACATAGAGGCACATATCGATACATAGACGATAAGCCACAGAGGCGATCGTGGCCATGCGACCCAAACGATGGACTCCTCCACAGTAAACCACTGCAGTCTGCGCTCCTGCAACGGCGGAGAGACGTCAAGACGACACCAACTCTCTCTCTCCTGATGCGCCCTTGTCGTGGCTAGCAGACTGACGTTGCCATTTAGCTCCTGAACACATGAACCTGAAGGCGGTGCCCCAGGGTCCCATAGTACCCCGGCTCTCGCACGATGTCCGCGATGCAGTCATTTTTAGTCTGTTGATGGTCGGCGATGGGGCAATCGACTCATCTGGACGAGCTGTACTCACGATGCACTATGACTACGCTGCGTGCCGCGAGCGTTCAGGGTTTCAGCGCAATCGTCCTCGCTGCGTTTCAACATCGCGGAGTGGCACCGATTTCGGATTGATTGGTACCCCAGTCGCGGAGTTGTGTTACACCCCTGGGAAAAAATAGTGTCCCAGAAATAAAATATTTAATTGTCTCGGCTAGTTTGTATTATTTTGTACCCCGGGGTACCGCCATAAGAATCATATTGCTGTACACAATAATATAATACAATTAAACCAGCATGAGTCATGATTGTTAGTATTATGTTTTTTTAATCCAAGAAAGCCTTAGGGAATCTCAACTCTTTTCCAAGAGGGGCCTGCCACGTCTTATCAGGAGGGGGCGATGTTGCTATGTGTAAGCACCATTGACTAATTTTCAGGTAACAATTTCAGCATTGGGGGTTTTGGCCAATACCAATTCTATGCTTTTTTATAGCGATAATATGGAACGGGAGTACCCAGAGGAAACTCGTGCAGGACAGGGGGAGACATTACAAACTCCACGCAAAAAGATGCGCGAGTCAGGAATCTAACATCGGGGCCGTCCATAAATGATGTCACGCGATTTTGGACGATTTTTGACCCCCCCCCACTCTCGTCACACGGCGTCACAAAAAGTCAGACCCCCCCTCAAATATGCTTCAAATCGCTTTAAACTATTGCCATTGTAGTGCGCATTTAATGTGGCGCTGCACTCTGATGTTGTAGGAGTGTTGTTATAACAATTCTATATTTATATAAAGTTGCGCATTTTGATGTGACGTCACATTTCTCAAACCCCCCCCCCTCGTCACACATCGTCAGAAATGTCTGACCCCCCCCCCCAGGTGCGTGACGTCATTTATGGACGGCCCCATCCTCGCTAATTGCTACGAGGCTCACGCGTTCCCACCGAGCCACTCATTTCAAATGTCAATGTTTATTATCATGCAGAGTGACATTCTGGCTCGAAGAGACTATGTAGGCATGAGATACATATAGAGATGGGGTATTGACACTTTAAGGTTCATGGTGTACATTCTTTATGAATTAAAATGGAGATAAAAAAAAAGTATTTGTGTCCAAGAAAAGCAGAGGTCTATTGTCTTCAAGAGTCAATCGTTGCCGAGACAATCATTGCGGCTGTCCACAATGGAGTTGCTCTGCATCTCACCACGAAAAATGTCACCGCTGGAGAAACTTCACCTTCACAACGTGTGAAGAAAGGTCTGGTTGCACAGCCCGTGTTTGCTGCCCGGCGAAGCTGCGCATATTGACAGCGCTCACCTCCTCAAGTGACACCACCAAATGTGCCTCGTGTGTGTGCAGGCTCTGGAGTTCCATGCGGTGGTGCGGTTTCAAGTGCAGGCCGAGGGGGCCGTGGGCAGGGTGCACAGCACGTGCGTGCGCGTCACGAGCTCCAGCAGCGCCGTCGATGTCCTGCGTGCCCTGGAAGAGAAGCTGCAGACTCCTCTCGACTCCTACGGCATTTTTGAATTGCTCCCTGGCAAAGGTGGGCTAATTCCCGCTTCAGAGACGAGCTGCAAATTAGTGTTGTTAATCTTCTTGTTTCTTTCGGTAAAGTCACGTAGAAGGGAAGTAATAAAATAATAAAAATAAAACATAATAAAACAATTCTCACGACGTTTCGGCTACAACGCAAGCAGCCGTCTTCAGGTGAAGAATGAGACACTACCAAACTAGGAGCTTATATATAAGCTGCATTGGGGGTTGAAGAGCGCCTTAACAAAAAGAATGTGCATGTGAAGAGGGATTTAGCATATTCATGGAAAATGCGTAGGCGTTGGGCGGGGGGGTGTCAAAGTCATATTATGCCCATGCATTATGCAGGATCAGCAGCAACCAAGGGGGGTGCAGGGATTAGCAGTAACAAAGGAAAGGAATGTTAATGATATGTAGCTGCAGTTACTCAACAACACGTAGAAAACTAAAGTATAAACTACATAAAAAACTAAAGTATAAACTGCATCGCACCATCAGTATACTTACTATACTCTATAATAAGCTGAGTTACTAACAGCAAGTAATACATTACAATTTTACCTCGTAAAAATTCTATAATATGCTTCCATCTAAACCTTATTCTCTTACATCACACGAGCATATACCGTACTATATACTGCCATAGATAAACCCAACATTAAATTATATACTGTATTGCTGTAAACCAACCTATATCTTATACATTTAATATCACACTATGTATTATTCTACACACCCTAATGTGTATCGAAATGGTTTATTACGTCCTTCCAATGATTGCTGAGCCAGAATCCATCTTCTCGGTTAAAGTTGTCTCTGTGTTTGTATATGTGGATCGCCTCATGAACGAATCTCTCATGATAGCCAGATGGCTTGCAGAGAACCTCTGTCTTGGAGAAGTCAATATCATGTGAGCCCACTGAGTTGTAACAGTGATCTGCCACGGCTGAGGTGTTAGTCCTACCGTGTTTCAGGTCAGCTTTATGTTCACGGATGCGGTCCGAGACATGTCGTTTGGTTTCCCCAATGTAAGTTATGTTTTAACATTTATAATTAAGATTTAAAAAGTATACAACACATTCTTACAAATGCACACGTTTGATATTACAGAAATGTTTCAAATGTGGTGAATTGCAGTTTGATTACGTTGATTTTATATAAAACCTGAAAATGTGCAGATTACTAACGTTCTCATACAGATACTCACTTTTCGTCAGCAGATTATTTCGTTACACATATTTTGTTTTCAACTTCATATTCCACGTTCACGTTTCATCAGTACAGTGCAAACTTGCGCAATGCAGCTCCTGACAGCATGCAGCGCCTCTGGCAGGGCGAGTGGAATTCATTTCGCCGCGTTGCTCGGAGCAGCTAAAAGCGAGTCGGCCCAGTTTAGCTGCCGGGCAAGTAGCGTGACTACACAGCAGCCTCACCAGGATTACCGGTCACATGGCGGCTGCCTTACACACAGATTTGGCAGAACGGCGTTAATTGGCCTTTGAATGGTGTCAGATAGTGTAAGTGTGCCTGATGGGTGTGTCTACGCAGTGTGTGGCACGGACATTGCTTCTCGTGCCTTGCTGTTCTTGCTTGGCTGTTGTAGAGACCGGAACCTCCGGGATTGCAGAAGCATACATTTCCATCTCTGGCCAATTTTGTGGATTATTTTCTAAATAAGAATGCACTTTAGCTCTTAGTCATAACACGATTATTCCATGAAGCTTTAATCCACAGATTTTAGCCATAACAATTTAAAAATATTTAAACTATGTTTTATTGTGATGATTGCGACTTTTCAGTTCTTGTGCGATGGGAGCTGCAGGTTGACGTGACGATGCCTCGTGTTAGGGGAAAGCAGCGCAGTGATGGCAGGTTAATGGAACTCGCGCGCTTGTGCACCGCAGGTGAGCGGCGCTTGGGACATGGTGAGAGACCGCTCTTGTTGCAGCTGGCCTGGAACCCCAAAGGTCACCATGGGAGCTTCATTCTCAAACCAACTTCCTCGTTACCTGCCAAGGTACTTTGATTCTTATTCAGTGAGGAAAGCCTCACTGATTCTCAAGATTATTTTTCAGGAGGGCCCTGTCAAGTTTGCACAGTAGGGGATGATGTTGCTATGATGTGTAATCCCAATTGAGTAATTTGCAGAGGTGATTGTTCAGCATTTGGATGTTTTGGCCAATACCAGTTACACTGTGTGGTGTTTTAGTTATGGGAGGAAGCCGGAGAACCCAGAGGAAACCCATGCAGAAAAGGGGGAGGAAATATAAACTCCACACAGAAAGGCACCCGAGTCATGAATCATTGCCACCCACTCTACAAGAAGGAGTCGTACCGAATACTCAGTGAATTGCCACACTCTGAGAAGGATTCAAAATGACCGTGGTTGGGACAGGAAAAAGCTGATATGTTAAAAGTGAAAATAGAAGACGAAATGGGGAGCTGTTTAAGCTGTAGGAGCAGTAGATAACGTCTTGTTATACTGGGGATGGCCACAAGGAATAGCAGCAGAGGAAGCAGGCTGAGTTGGCAGAGCCAAGGCAAGGGATGAGCAAAAGACAGAAGCAGGCAAAATAAGAATTCGTGTTTAGGTAGTTTGACCAGTTTTTTTATCGGATATAAACCGCACGATTGAGCAAGCTCATTGAGAAACTGGAGTCAGGAGAGGGAAAGTAATTTGCAAAGCTAAGCAAATTGAATGTGGAGCGAAAAGTAACCTGAGAAACGGTTTAGACGAAGTTAAACAGTGGAATCTGCGTCGGGGAATCTGAGTTTGTGCTATTATTGCCAATCTATGGACATAATATATATGTGTAATACTGAACTCTATTATACATTTTATTTTGGGTAGTTTTTAAGTTACGATAATTGTTGTAAAGTTTTTAATTTACATCGGGTGATATATGAAAGTGGTGAATGTGTGAGGGAGGAGGGTTGTGAGGAGGCTGGCTGTGACAGTGTTTGTCTGGACATCTTTGACAAAGAGCTTTATAGCTCATCGGATTCCTCCAGTATGAATACATATTCTAATTCTCATGATATTCTGATTCTGATTGTCGAGACGGGAAGCGAGGGAGTGGGTGGAGGTTTCTTATTGGCTCGGTTTTGATTGCACAGATCGGGCAATGCCCATTGCATCACGGGAAGTGTCGCCAAAAGAGTTAAAAGCGGCTCCAGTGATGCGAAGTTTTTTTGTCGGTCCCTTGTGAAGTCCTCAGTGCCTTGCCAACAGCCTTAGCAATCTACCAAGTCAAGTTGCTCAACAGTGTAATATGGATATGTCTTAAATGTCCCATGAGACTTTGCTGACTAATTCCCTCCTGATGGAATTGACATCGGTGTGCTGTTGTGATGCAGCCTCGACTGATGTTTTACGTTGGCAGGGTAAACAACTCTGTGCCCATTTAAACACTTGTGATGAGAATGGCCTTGAGATTACCTCTGAAACACAGGGACACACAGGGGGTGCAGCAGCAGAAACCACCCTCCCTTGAGCTCACAGCACACGCCATACCGGCCCGACGAGTTCTGGAAACACTTGCGGCCAATGTTTGTATCAACCCATCACCTGCGTGCTACCTTGAATTATGTCAATTCATTTCAAGATCATGTTCATTTTGTACTGATGCATCTAAATCATTTACCCCCCCAGTTGAATGTAGGTTTTGTTGTTAACTTTCCTCGTCATTGTTGACTTCCTAGAGTCTTTAGTAGCAGCACAACAGATTTCTCGATGTGCGCAAGTGGAATGCCGCAGGGTATTTCCACTTGCGTGAGACTGTGTGTGTGAATTAGTGTGTGGGAGTGTATGTGTGTGAGTGTATGTGAGACTGTGTGTGAGTGAATTAGTGTGTGGGAGTGCAAGTGTGTGAGTGTATGTGAGACTGTGTGTGAGTGAATTAGTGTGTGGGAGTGCAAGTGTGTGAGTGTATGTGAGACTGTGTGTGAGTGAATTAGTGTGTGGGAGTGCAAGTGTGTGAGTGTGAGACTGTGTGAGTGAATTAGTGTGTGGGAGTGCAAGTGTGTGAGTGTATGTGAGACTGTGTGTGAGTGAATTAGTGTGTGGGAGTGCAAGTGTGTGAGTGTATGTGAGACTGTGTGAGTGAATTAGTGTGTGGGAGTGCAAGTGTGTGAGTGTATGTGAGACTGTGTGTGACGTGAATTAGTGTGTGGGAGTGCAAGTGTGTGAGTGTATGTGAGACTGTGTGAGTGAATTAATGTGTGGGAGTGCAAGTGTGTGAGCGTGAGACTGTGTGAGTGAATTAGTGTGTGGGAGTGCAAGTGTGTGAGTGTATGTGAGACTGTGTGAGTGAATTAGTGTGTGGGAGTGCAAGTGTGTGAGTGTATGTGAGACTGTGTGTGAGTGAATTAGTGTGTGGGAGTGCAAGTGTGTGAGTGTATGTGAGACTGTGTGTGAGTGAATTAGTGTGTGGGAGTGCAAGTGTGTGAGTGTATGTGAGACTGTGTGTGAGTGAATTAGTGTGTGGGAGTGCAAGTGTGTGAGTGTATGTGAGACTGTGTGAGTGGCGCACTTGCCCTCACCGTCTAGTGAGGCTATAAGGGGGATGTTTTTATTTCTGAGTGGCTATTTTCTGAATTGGTCCCGAGCCTCCCGTAGGTAAACTCGGCCTTTACAAGGTGGTACCTGGTGTGCAGTGTAAAACATTGCCACTCGGGAGACAAAGGCGGTTGGGCGTGGTGCTGGCCACCTCGTGTGCTGTGCCAGCCCTCATAGGTGTGCACCTCACAGCACTTGCCCTAACAGTCTGTGAAAGCTGAACAGGGGATCTTTGTCTTTTGTGCATGCATGGGTGTGTGAGTGAATGTCGAGGTGTATAGGGGGAGTGATATCGTAATGGTGAGCGCACTATGGCCGATTGTTATGTGAACGTCTCTTAGCATAGCCGGCCCAGGTGAGCAGCTGGTGAGAGGCGTCAGCACCGGCCACGGCGCCGTGCGTGACCCTCGCGTGACCCTCCAGACGCAGTCCTCCATGAGCACTGCCCATGGCAGCCGAAACAGTGACACGACGAGAGGGGAGACGTGCTGTGTGTGTGTGAGTGAGACGTGCTGTGTGTGTGTGTGAGTGAGACGTGCTGTGTGTGTGTGTGAGTGAGACGTGCTGTGTGTGTGTGTGAGACGTGCTGTGTGTGTGTGAGTGAGACGTGCTGTGTGTGTGTGTGTGACGTGCTGTGTGTGTGTGAGTGAGACGTGCTGTGTGTGTGTGAGAGACGTGCTGTGTGTGTGTGAGTGAGACGTGCTGTGTGTGTGTGAGTGAGACGTGCTGTGTGTGTGAGACGTGCTGTGTGTGTGTGTGAGACGTGCTGTGTGTGTGTGTGAGTGAGACGTGCTGTGTGTGTGTGAGTGAGACGTGCTGTGTGTGTGTGTGAGACGTGCTGTGTGTGTGTGTGTGTGAGTGAGACGTGCTGTGTGTGTGTGTGAGTGAAACGTGCTGTGTGTGTGTGTGAGACGTGCTGTGTGTGTGTGTGAGTGAGACGTGCTGTGTGTGTGTGTGAGTGAGACGTGCTGTGTGTGTGAGACGTGCTGTGTGTGTGTGAGACGTGCTGTGTGTGTGTGTGAGACGTGCTGTGTGTGTGTGAGACGTGCTGTGTGTGTGTGTGTGAGACGTGCTGTGTGTGTGTGTGTGAGACGTGCTGTGTGTGTGTGAGACGTGCTGTGTGTGTGTGTGTGACGTGCTGTGTGTGTGTGAGACGTGCTGTGTGTGTGTGTGAGACGTGCTGTGTGTGTGTGTGTGAGACGTGCTGTGTGTGTGTGTGAGACGTGCTGTGTGTGTGTGTGTGAGACGTGCTGTGTGTGTGTGTGAGTGAGACGTGCTGTGTGTGTGTGTGAGTGAGACGTGCTGTGTGTGGGTACGCAGGTGTCTGTGGAGGTGCAGGTAAGTGCGTGTGTAAGTGTGTGCTTGTGTATGCTTCTCAAAGCGAGTCTCTAGAATCTGCTTCTTTATTGCTTGCAAACATGATTTGGTAACCAAGGCCTGGTAAACTGATGTCACGATAATGGCCATATTGTGAAAAATGATGCAGCAACTGTAGTAAGCACACACATTATCTGGCTTGTCAAGTTTAAATTGTCTTGCCTGCTCTTGTGCAGAAGGTGTGTATTTAGCTGTGTCGTTAAATGCAAAAAGATGTTCAATGTTGTTGTAGTTGATGGTTGTATTCACTCAAAGAGAAAATATCTATTCTGCCAGGTGGACGGTTGTGAAAGCCCGAGTGACCAGGTCAGAGACAATGACCAGGATTCCTTGCAGAGCCTCAAGAATTCCTCCGGTACAACCGCACACTCTCTGTGCACACAGTTCACCCTCGCTCCTTGCACATTAAACACTCACGCAGAGTGGCACATACCGCACGTGTACACACCGCACGTGTACTCACCGCACGTGTACACACCACGCTGCATGGCCATGGTGAAGCTCAGCAGCAATCGCTCTGTGAACTCTGAGAGCAGCAGCTGAGCCTGGTGACTATGGAGTGGGTCCAGCACCCTCGCTAACCACATACACCAGGGCTGACGACCAGCTCCCCCCCCACCCTCCCTCCCACCGTCACTCAATGTGGCGCTTTGATGAACTGGCTTCTGGGTTTGCCTGGAGCTGCTGCTGCTGATGCCAAAAGATTTTATTTGGTTCAAGTTGAAACAGGTTGACAATGGTTGCAGCTGCTGCCAGGAATTATAATTCACAAATGCCGCCATATCTACGTAATTATAAATTTGACATCTCCGGTGTAGGCACCTAAATTCATTGTTTACACATTTAAAGTACCGTTCATGGCTGAAATAGGTTTATTAGAGTTAAACATTTGAAGCCAGTTAATTAGGATGAATTAATTATCTGATAAATATAAAGTCTTGATCTCTGGGTGTAAGTCATCAATTACGAAGCCTTAGCTCCCTTACTGCAAATTGGAGACGCTGTGTGTGGAGAAACCAGTAAGGACACGTTTGGATTTATTGGTTTTCATTTATTTAATGGAGTAATTGCACTGTTATTATATTTGATTACTATGCCATGTGGAGGTAGCGTACATTACACAGTGGCATAGTCACAACTAAATATTTGGTGATGCTGCTGCATTGGCAGTGGTGCACAAATAACAAAAAAACACAACTCAACACAATCGTAAATACCACTGCCTTAACAAGATAAAGTATATAGCAATGATCCTTCTTAACAGCACGTAGAGAGACCAGAGAGGTAGCGTGGTTAGTCATAGCAGGGTTTATATAGTGATAGAAACGTATTAACCAGGGTTGTCTGTCGGATTTGAACCACAAACCTCTGCAACACGCGGAAGGTATGCTACCCCTGGGTCCAATTGTTGCTGATGACCTGCTTCCCCATCTACGTAATATTCTATTCCTACAAGCGTCCTGATGTTATGCATTAGTGGCAAAAGTCCTCAGCGACTGCCTCAAAAAGCGATAAATAGGTTTTTATCACTTTATTTAACTCACTCCCAAAGTATAGCTAGCCCCTTTAATATATCTAGTGGCTGATCTGTCTCCTTCCTGTATCTCTGCTCTGAGTTTAAACTGGCCTTCAAGTTGCCTTCACGGCTGTGTTCAGCCCATTGAGCGACTCTCTGGGTCTCACTCATCACCCTCCAACCCAATGAGCTCCAACCCCACTCTGTAACTCCCACTTTTGCCACGACAGCTTCTACAGGTCACCCCAGGTGAGAGGTCACACTCACTATAGACGTCACACTGCGGGTGGTTCCTAGTGGATATGTAGACGTCACACTGCGGGTGGTTCCTAGTGGATATGGAGACGTCACACTGCGGCTGGTTCCTAGTGGATATGTAGACGTCACACTGCGGCTGGTTCCTAGTGGATATGTAGACGTCACACTGCGGGTGGTTCCTAGTGGATATGTAGACGTCACACTGCGGCTGGTTCCTAGTGGATATGTAGACGTCACACTGCGGGTGGTTCCTAGTGGATATGGAGACGTCACACTGCGGCTGGTTCCTAGTGGATATGTAGACGTCACACTGCGGGTGGTTCCTAGTGGATATGGAGACGTCACACTGCGGCTGGTTCCTAGTGGATATGTAGACGTCACACTGCGGCTGGTTCCTAGTGGATATGGAGACGTCACACTGCGGCTGGTTCCTAGTGGATATGTAGACGTCACACTGCGGCTGGTTCCTAGTGGATATGTAGACGTCACACTGCGGGTGGTTCTTAGTGGATATGTAGATGTCACACTGCGGGTGCTTCCTAGTGGATATGGAGACGTCACACTGCGGGTGGTTCCTACTGGATATGTAGACGTCACACTGCGGGTGCTTCCTACTGGATATGTAGACGTCACACTGCGGGTGGTTCCTACTGGATATGTAGACGTCACACTGAGGGTGCTTCCTACTGGATATGTAGACGTCACACTGTGGCTGGTTCCTAGTGGATATGTAGACGTCACACTGCGGCTGGTTCCTAGTGGATATGTAGACGTCACACTGCGGGTGGTTCCTAGTGGATATGGAGACGTCACACTGCGGCTGGTTCCTAGTGGATATGTAGACGTCACACTGCGGGTGGTTCCTAGTGGATATGTAGACGTCACACTGCGGGTGGTTCCTAGTGGATATGTAGACGTCACACTGCGGGTGCTTCCTAGTGGATATGTAGACGTCACACTGCGGGTGCTTCCTACTGGATATGGAGACGTCACACTGCGGCTGGTTCCTAGTGGATATGTAGACGTCACACTGCGGGTGGTTCCTACTGGATATGTAGACGTCACACTGCGGCTGGTTCCTAGTGGATATGTAGACGTCACACTGCGGGTGGTTCCTACTGGATATGTAGACGTCACACTGCGGCTGGTTCCTAGTGGATATGGAGACGTCACACTGCGGCTGGTTCCTAGTGGATATGGAGACGTCACACTGCGGGTGCTTCCTACTGGATATGTAGACGTCACACTGCGGATGCTTCCTACTGGATATGGACGCATCCATGTGGCCCGGTGTGGTTACCATCTGGGTGCATTTGGTTAGTTCCGCAAATTAGGTGGCCTCAATCAAAATTTCAAAATCATCCGAATAATACTTTAATGGGGGGTCATTTTGATGGTAGTTGTAGTGATAGTTTTGGAGAGTGTGGCATGACATATACCAATGGTTTGACATGGCACAAAGCTGAATCCACCATCACCATCCCAGCGTGGCTGAATAAGTGACTCTGAGTATGTCCGAAACCACTACATTTCACAAGTGTTTTCACCTTGTCAAGAAGCCTGCACAAATTATTATTTTTACCTGCATTCTTACCCTAATGGGATGACACACGATGCCCAAGTGAAAATCCACTTCCAGGTTATACTAATTATTACCCCATATTTAAACTCTCTGAAATGCATGCACGACATCGTGGCGCTGCCCATCCATGTGCATCTCTTTCCTTTTACCCCAACCAGGCTACCTTGAGCTTGGTCCAGCAGTTAGCACAATTGGCCATCAAACACAACAAAGTAATCTCTAACAACCGCTAACTCTGTTTCTCAAGGGTTCACACATATGCTCACTCTCCGTGTGGCTTTGCGGTGCGTACAGTATTCATAACAATTATGATAACCGCTGTCGTAAATTATTAACCTGACAATGGCGCGGGTGACCTCGCGACCGACCGAGTGCAGGCAAGGCCATTCTGCAGCTGAGGAGGAGCCTCTCGGGGGGCAGCCAGAGGGAGAGGCGAAGGTCTTGGGGAGAGAAGGTGACGCCCCCCGTCATGCGACAGAGCTCGTATGGGCCGACGAGCACGCAGCAGCAACAGCAACAACAGCAACAACAACAGCAGCAGCAACAGCAACAACAGCAACAACAACAGCAGCAGCAACAGCAGCAACAGCAGCAGCAACAGCAGCAACAGCAGCAGCAGGGGGACTGCGAAGGCGGAGATGTGGAGGGCACCGAGCAGTGCTTGCCCTACCTCGTTGACGTGACTCCAGGTGAGTGCGGCCATGGCATAGACGCCGGTGGTGCTGCTGCCCGTGCCTTGTAATCCAGCACTGAAGGCAGTTCGGGTTGATGGATTACACCAAAAATGTTGTGAAACTCCCTTCTTGTGTGCGTTGCGGAAGTTCCATACTCTGGTGTTCCAGGACATGGTGGTACGGTAAAAAAGTGGACTTCATCTGCTCTTTCTGTATGGGATGGAGTGTTTATCCCCTGCATCAGTGGGTTTCTCTGGGTGCTCCGGGGTTCCTCACACAAGTAAGCACGAATTAATTGGCCGCTAACACCGTCGTATGTAGAGCACCGCAAAGTTTCTCTCTTTCAGAGCGAGTGAATCCTGTGTGGCGGTGGCGGCGTGGTACCAGTTGACATTGTTAGTGTTGTTCGTAAGAGGGAAGCATAACGCAAAATGGAGAAAAAACGTAATTAGTGAAATAATTTTAATGCAGATTTCTATAAAAAAAATATCTTTCCATATCCTTGGTGACAGTGGCCTTTAATCGATGTTCTCCATCTCTCGTCCCTCCAGCGATGAAATTGGCAAAGAAATTACCAACAACTTGAACTCATTAACAATGCAAGACAGATGACAATTTTTTTCTCACGTCTGTGTCTCTCTAGGAGGATCTCAACGCATTTTCTTTCTGCATTGTGAGGAGACGGCCATTGGCTGTGAACAGCACCAAGACCGATGCATTCAGGTGAGCGTCGTTCCGGCTGTATCGCCCTTACAAAGATCCCCCGTATAGCCCTAACATCCTGTTTAGGCAAGTGCTGCTAGCGAGCACCTATGAAGGCCAGCACGATACACGATGGGTGGGTGGCTAGCACCACGCCCAGCCGCCTTTGTCTCCCTAGTCGTGACATTTATCCTGCACCAGTTACTCATTTCTTTAAGGCTGAGTCGACCTAGGGTAGGCCTAGGACTGGTTACGATAATCGTCACTGGTGTTGGCCATGAGTGGGAATCGAACTTGGGTCGCCATATTTGTGGGAAAGTAAATTAACCATGACACTACCGCACCCCAATATATACATACACAAAGACAAAGATCCCCTGGATAGCCTTAACAGACTGTTGGGGCAAGTGCTTTTAGCGAGCGCCTACATACATACAAACATACAAGTACGAATGCTCACGAAAATATTTGCATGAATCAAGGTGGGGTACTCCATTCAGGTTGCATTCCCAATCAGTAAAAAAAAAATAGTCCAGACTTCTTCTAAAAATTTGATGTCATTGATTTGACATTCTGCACCATGAATGAGACAATGCAAACACGATGTTCATACAAATATTAAATCCCTACTTGTTTTGTATGGGTTCCCCTTTTTTACAGCATAATAACTGCATATCGTTTCTCTATAAATCTCAATTGCAGGCTGTGTCTGTGAAACACAGCACCTTCCTTTATGATAGTCTTGTGCTGTAAGAATGACACAAATATAAATTATAATTATTTTAACAATGTGTGCTGCTGTACTGTGTATGTTTTATGACTCTATGAGATGCAGGTGTATGGGCCTGGTATTGGACCTCGCCACTGCTTTGTCCATAAACAGGATGGGGTGGTGACCCTGGTGCCATGCGTACCACTGAACAACCTCACTTACGTGGATGGGCGGCCAGTCCATGAACCTGTGGTGCTGCACAATGGGAACACGGTGCGCCTAGGGTCGGGCACTCTCCTGCAATTTGTGTACGGACCTGGCTCCATTCTGGAACAGGAAATGATGGCCTTTGGAAACACGGATTTCACAGCGTCAGGGCCTATGGTGGCTGGCTTCGAGCACAACGAGCTGGGATTGAGAATACCTTCAACGGAAGCAAAAGTGGATGTGCATAGACCACAAGCACAGCCCTCATTGCCGCAAGGGCATCGGTATGGGTCTGTGGGAATTGAACAAAGCGAAATGCGACAAGGGAAGGGGGCGTTCGTGGAAACAGCACCCAGAGCTGTTGGCGCTGGACTCTGCTTCTCAGAATCAGCCGTGAGCGCGGTGGCTTCGGGAGTCTCACAGCCCGAGCCACGTCCCTGGGAGCCCAGTCTAGGCCCAGGTTTCAACCAACAAGGCCTGGGGGGATCAGAGAGAGCCAGAGCCAGGACCAGAGCCCTGGAACAGGGGGATCATCTCAGCAAGCCCTTGTCAGGACCAGAGCACAGCAAAGTCCAGCTCAGGTGAGAAGTAACATGCACCAGGACATTTTATATCTTTGTTTTTGTAAGGACATTACGCAGATGCACGACAAAGTCAATGCGCTCGAACCAGCATCATTAGAGCTAAAATGCAGTTTCTAAATTATTTGGCTTACACCGATACCTTCATGTGAATGTAAAAAAAATAGACTCGTACCATTCGATAAATGCATCCTGGTGTTTTTGTTTCAGGAATGCCTTGACTTCGGAGTTATATCAAAAACAAGCTGCATTTGAATCCATGTCTGTGGAACAGGTAGAGCTCCCCAACCCTCTTAACTGATGGCATTCACCCTCTCCTCCCGTCTCGGGCCCTGTGCTTATATCACCTTGAGTCTCAGAGAGGTTCCTTTCTTTTGTTGCCTTTCACAAAAAAATAAGAATCTGTAAACGTATTCACGGCTTAAATGTTTATGGTGATTAAATATCAATCAATCGATATAACTCGGCCATAAACACTGGAATGTAAATACCAATTCGTCACGCACGTGTTGGCAATGACCTGTGCTGTCTCTGTTACCAACAATGGGACAAAGCATCACTCAGCCAATGCAATTTATTCCAGATGTTCCCTCAGCACGTGAGTACGGCCCCTAGACGTTGTCTAATGTAGCACCTGCGTCTGTCACACACACAGACACAGGAGTCAGTGTCGTTGTCGTTGTTAGACTCGTGGGGCAGGGCATTTCTGTGGCCATCCACCCGATTGGGTCCACGGTAATGCGCGGTTGGATTTTAACGACCACTGGGCCCGGCTCCAGCTGCTCACGCATGGGGGGCAGCAGAGCTGTTGTGTGGGGGGCCACCGGTGCAGTGATTCACCACTAAGCAGAGTGACCTTGGGAGGAGGGAGGGGGGGTGACAATGAGGACATTTGGCAGTGCAGGCTTCCCCCCAGCACCACAATGACAGCGCCGGCCCCGACGACGACCACGCATGGGCACTGTGCTCGTTCAACGTGGCCCTGCGTGCTTGATGAGGCAGGGGTACGCTCGTGTGAAGCTGTGCACTTATAGTTTGTCCTTTGTGAGCAGGAAAACAGAGAGAAGCCTTCCTCATCTACATCAGAAGGGTAAGCCACCATATTCATAGTTATTTAAATTACTGCACTGTGATGAAGGTCATCGTTTATAGTGATTTCATTTCTTTATAAGAGACATATAGGCATGGGGTTGAATAATGGTTGCATTGTAGTGGAGTATACGAGCTGTACGTCCAGAGTTGTAGTCTTCAGTCTGATGCCAGACTATATCCGCTTTATTCACCGCTGAGTGATTTGCTACCATGGCATGGCGATGCTCGTTGAGTGCGATGGAGGCTGAGTGCTGAACATAGTGGCGTTTCTGCTGCAGGACGCTGCAGCGACTCCACGCCTACGAGCTTTGCCTCCCCGTCTACGTGGAGGTATCCTCCAACGGTGAGGACTCCTGCAGCCGCGGCCATCATCGCGGTCTCCTTTTCTCGCTCTCCCTCTGCTTCGCTTTCCTCTTCGTGGGGGGGCCGCTCCCACGACCACTCGCGGGCCCTCCCTCCATCCCTCTCCTTGCCGTCTCGTACCACTCACCGGCTCCTTGGTCGCCTTACTTCTTGGCCGGCTCTCATTACTGCCGCCTGGAAGTGGGCAGTGGGCGCCCCGCACGCAATGTGACCCACTCGTTGCAGAGGTTCGTGGTTCGAGCCCGGCGGCCGCCCTGGTTAATACTGCGGGTGTAGTGACCGGAAACATACTATGTGCCGTCTGCTTCACAGCGGACATTAAACATCCCACAACGTCATTCGAAATGATTAGGAGGCCATTGTGTTCCGGCATCATGGTCCAAATTTGCCAAATTCTAATATTACACCACAAATTACTCGATTGGGATTCCACACAGCGGCAATGATCACCTCCTCCTGGCAGAGGTAAGGCACAATGGTAATTGATATTTACCAAAGTCAAACTTGGACCTGTTGTTAATAAAGTTGCAAAAATCCGGTCTCACACACCGGTTTGCAACACACCCCACCAATGTTTACATTTAAATGCAGGGGAAAAAGTGTGTCTGATAATCCAGAAAAAACGGTATATATTTGTCTTTTATAGAATATCATTGATAGTCTGTAGGCAGTCGATGTATGTGGTCATTGGTAGATAACAAAAGGCAGAAAGATGAAGATGTTGGATTATTTGAACGAAGGGAGAAATTGTGACATCAAGAGAATGACAAATGCCAGGGAAAGTTGCAGAAGAGAGTGCAGGCTGTTTGACTTGTGGCCAGGGCCTGTCAATAGCCACGCATTGCATTGGGATGTTGACGTCATGTTCCATTCGATGTTGCTTTTCAATGTGTTGCCTGGATGATGACATGTCTGTAATTGAATGGCAGTAGCACTCGCCACGTGAAGGTTGCCACTTCCCCCCTCCACCCCCTGCTCTTCTATCACGAGGCCTGTGAACTCTGTGTTTTGCCAATGGAATTTTCAGCCGAGGAGGAGTTCCTGGATGCGGTGACCTCTACCCCGTCGGACATCCCGCCCACGTTCAGCCTGGGACCGGCCTACACCATCTACTCTGCCTGCCGTTTCCTGCTGTCCAGCCAGGGCAGCTGCTCCCTGCCCTCGCAGCAGCAGCAGCGGTGGCGGCACCAGCATATAGCGCATCTCACAGAGGGAGCGGCCTCACGCATAGAGGGGACAGTGCAGGTGGGCATGGGCACGCGACTGTGCTGTGTCTGTGCATAGCTTCACACGCACACTTCACGGCACCACGGTCACACAAAAAATAACATGTGACAATCACACAAACAGGAACATTCCGTGGACACTAAGGCCTTGATTTCAACTGGAGAAGTTCTGGATTCATTGGGGGCATGAGAGATTGCTTTCTAATCACAGTCCACTGCTAGGTTTAGTTTTTTATATGATCTTGTTTTTTTTGTGACCAAGATGAAGACCTGAAGCTAGATGGTTGAATTGTTGTTGGGTTTGGCAGAAGGAGGTGATGGTGACGAGGTAGTGGTGGTGTCGGCGGCATCGGCTGTGTTGGCTGCTTGGCTTCCTTGCCTTTTCCCTGTTTGTCATCATTTGGGAGTGATTAATTTCATTATTTGGCAGTCAAATATCTCCTCTGCCAATGTGCTGCAATTTTGACTGCGTTATCCACAAGTGGGCGCTGCAGCATCTCGCATGCCTGCCACTGGCTGTTTTGTGTGTGCATGTGTGCGTGTGTTCACGTTCAGGCCAGTGGACGGGACATGATGGTGAGCGGTTTCTGGATGGCCAACACCTCAGAGTTGCTTCACTTCTTGGAGCAGGATGGTGACCTCCGCCCTCTCACGCTCCCAGCGCAGGAGATGCTGTCCTCCGCCGTCCACACAGCATTCAGGTCCGCAATTGGTCTCCATGCATTCTGACCACATGACTTTGAATTCTGGTTCATTTAATGCATTTTTACTTTTTGTCCATTGAAATTAAAAATTTGCAGAGGGCCCCGTATCTTAGCCTGCTGCATTTCCCTGTGCCTCATGTGATCTGTGACTCACATAGACACATCAGGGCTTTCAGTCTTATAAAATTGGTCAAATATAACGCATGCAGAGCTTTGTAAATCCATTGTTTAACGAAGGCCACCCCATGCCGTGTTTGCCATTGTGGTTGTTTGAGTAGACTTCATCGCGCTGGTCGGTGTGTGTTAGTGAAGGGGTTCCCAGATCTGGTTCGGATATCGCTCACCACTGACGCTAACCATGGGCAGGAATTAACCTCAGCTTGCTAAGTTCATTGTGCAGTGCGATAGCCACTGCTTCACTGCTCCACCCCCTCCAGTCTTGACCCATGTGTGCGCTGTGTGCTGTGACCCACAGCAACCTGGTGGAGTGCTTGAAGACGGAGCTGAGTGTGCGCCTGCCCGTGTTCCTGCAGGACCCACAGACCCTGACCGCTGGGGCACCTCAGATAGGTGAGGTCTCACGCTGAACTGGCAGGGATGTGACGACATGCCACCCGTGACAATCGGTAATGCCACATGCTATCAAAGTGGTAACACGTGTTTCACGATTTTGAAACTTAGAGGGTTGCTTCTCTCATCTCCTTTGACCGCTTCACGCGGTGCTTGTGAGCAGGTCCAGTGCTGTCTCTGCTGACGGAGGTGATGTCAATGCTGAGGACGTTCAAAACCAACCCCGCGCTGCTGGTGCAGATATTTGCCCGCGTGTTCACGCTCATCACGGGCTGGCTCTTCAACTCGCTGCTCTCCGACGTGGATCTGGGCCTGCGCTCGCGCTACTGGGCCACCACGCTGCAGCGCCGCCTGCTGCCCCTGGCGCGCTGGGCCGAGGGGCAGGGCCTGGAGCGGGCTGCGGCCTGCCACCTAGCACACATCGTGCAGGTCACAGCAAACGCACTGCATGGACAAACATGTCCTCTATTAGCACAGAGAAGAATCACCAAGCAGCAGGGCTCTCTCACAGGATGATTCTGTATTTGGATGTTTGGCCAGTTTTACTCGTGGGAGAAATTCAGAATTCCCCAAAAAAATGCATCAATATTCTTGAAACATTCCCAGATGTTTCAGGTATTCAGTTGCCCATCATAGCCCATCACATCATCTCACCACACCATTATATCCAGATCCCAGTTAAAATGAAGCGGCCATTAAAATGAAGAGCATAATGGCAGGCAGTCACGTGTTGCTGTCCGTCCCAGTTGCCCACGAGGGTTGGGGTTACAATCGAAAATCCTGCAGCAACATTGCCAGCAACAATTTCCCTAAAAATGCCTCGACGGATCCATGGCCTTTAGCGCAAAGTGGTGAGCGCTGGTGGAGCGTGCCACGCACGTGTTGTTTGTACGTCGCAGATGTAAATCACCTTGGCCGGTAGCAACTCCCAATAGCCACTAGAGACGTCATCTTTGAGCGACATCTCCCATGTAAACGTGAGTGATTTCACACGAGAGATATTTAAAATTGATGATCGGTGCATAATCAAATGTCCGTGGTCGTTTTGACCGAGGGCACCACGTCAGTGCTTGTCGACGGCATCGAGGCATTAACAGTGAGTGCTTGCACGGCTGCAGGCCACGGAATTGCTGACCATGCGCAAGTACGAAGTGAGCGACGTGCGCGAGATCCTCGTCACCTGCTACCGCCTCAACTCGCTGCAGATGCGGGCCCTGCTGGAGACCTACCAGTACGCGCCCGACGAGCCCAAGATACCGCAGGCAAGAGGCCTCGCCGTGTCCCCACAGCCGGCGCGGTGCTCGGCTCGTCTGCGGCGAGGATACAAAAGAACCGCGTGGTTCTCACTCGTGCTCTGTGAATGCCCCACACACGCCTGGCATTCAGCCGCTTCAAGGATGTTCCTGGTTCCTCTCCCATCTTAATCGAAATTTGATGCTGAGCTCTCGATTCTTTATGATAACTTCTTTTGCAATTGCTTTTGACTCGTGTATCAGTGTCTGTTTACATATTTTTACAAGTCACCTCATATCTGTTTAATGTTTATTATGTTCTTGTCAGTCTAAAACTATTCTGAGCAAACTTATGTATTTATTATTTATCATTCATGTTTATACAATATTTTCAATATCTCATGTGGCTTGGTTATTTTGGCACCGATTTCTATTTCCTTCATTGCTGTACTTTGGTTTCTTGAATTCTCATCCTGGTCTCTTAAGTTCTTATCTCATTAACAAATAAACTTGACTTTAAAGAATAAAGGATTAGGCACTTGAATGACTAAGCAACAGTCTGCACAGACAGGCCTGTAACCTGCTTGCTGTGCTGCCACCGGATAGCCCTGCAGCTTGGGAATGTCGTGCTCATGATGTGCGCTGCACAACCAAAGCCCTGGTTTACAGGGGTGCACCACCATCGACACAGGGATATGACATTTAGCTCCGAGAAAAAACTTTTTATGTGAACTTGGTGTGTGTACGCATCTGTGTACATGCATCTTGTGCACATGCATCTTGTGCACACGTGTGGGTATGTGTCTGAGTGCATCCACGTGTGTATGGACATGCATGTGTGTTTGCGCTCCCAGGAGGTGATTGAGCAGGTGGTGAGCATGACGCGCGACACGACGGACGCGGTGTGGCTGTCCCAGCAGCAGGAGGTGAGTCGCCTCGAGAGCCTCGAGCTGCGGCTGCCCTTCCTGGTGCCCGGGGACGGCTACGCCTGCGAGGGCCTCGCCGCCATCCCTGCCGGCCTGCACCACTTCCTGCAGCCCCTGCTCCTCGCCGGTAAGTACACACACATGCACGCAGAACCAGTCCTCGGTCTCCCCTAGGTTGACTCGGCTCAAATGAGTACCTGGTGCGACGGGTAAACATGGCCACTTGAGAGACAAAGGCGGCCGAGTACCGTGCTGGTCACTAACCCCGTCATGTGCCATGCTATCTTTCATGAGTGCTCGCTAACAGCACTTGCCCCAAAAGTCTTAAAGGCTATACGGGGGATCTTTATCTTAGCGTGTGGTTGGGTGTGAGGAGGAGTACCTCTCGCTGTGACGCTGTGACGCTGTGACGCAGGGTTGTGCAAGCTGCTCCCACAGCCGTGGACGGGAACCTGGACCGTCTTCTTCTCCGGCGACTCGGATCGCCGCTCCGCTGCAAACTCGCTGTCCGAGGTGACATGCGCAGTTCACACGCGTTTATTCACGTGAATGTCCATGCTCGTACGTGCACAGAAGTGCAGTTCATGTCCCCACCCATAACAACATTTGTGACACGTGCGCAACATGTGAGGGCCAGATTGGCTCTGCCCTCCAATAAGAGCAGCTGCCACAGGGCTTGCAGGAAGGCGCAGTGG
Organism: Lethenteron reissneri; assembly: GCF_015708825.2. Taxonomy (NCBI): domain Eukaryota; kingdom Metazoa; phylum Chordata; class Hyperoartia; order Petromyzontiformes; family Petromyzontidae; genus Lethenteron; species Lethenteron reissneri. Next base: position 510,557 of record NC_083789.1, on the reverse strand, counting down.
TAATGCTCTTGCCGCGCAGCGAGAAGGCCCTGGGTTCGATTGCTAACTCGGTTACCTTTCTGTGTGGAGTTTGTTCTGCTCTTTTTCTGCATGGATTTCCACCAGGTTCTCTGGTTTTCTCTCATAGATTAAGAACGCCGCACAGTGTAACAGGCATTGGCCAAACATCCCAGTGCTGAAAATTCACTGGCGAAGTACTCAATTAGGATTACACGCAGCAGCAACATCACTCCTGCTGTGAAAACTTGGCAGGACCCTCCTCAAAAAGGGTGTTAAGACTCGGTGAGGCTTTCCTGGTTAAAGAAGCATAACATTAATATTTAATTAATATCCGTTAATCAGCAGAGAGACTGGCCTTCTACAGGTGGGGATGCTGTGTTTGACGTCGTGTTTCATTTTGACTTAAAACTTTCGTGACTACTCCTTGGTTCTTTCGGTAAAGTCACGTAGAAAGAAAATAAATTAAATATAAATTAAACTTTCGTGAATGCAGGAATTCATAAAATAAAATAATAAATAATAAGAAAAAACACTAATGTAGACTGTAGCTTGGTTCTTAATCGGAGTGAGCGTACTGACAGTCTATAATGTAGACTGTGGCCTGGTTCTTAAGTATTGTAAGTGTACTGGCAGTCTATAATGTAGACTGGAGCCTGGTTATTAAGTATTGTGAATGTACTGGCAGTCTCTAATGTAGACTGTAGCCTGGTTTTTAATGAGAAATGCGGCTTGTTTTGCAACAGGTCTCCGTCATGATGGGGGAACCGGAAATTGTGCAGATAAACCTGCAGAAGCGCCAGGGCCTCGGCTTCAGCATCGTCGCTGCTAAGGTTGACCCTTCACCGGACACGTCCACACACATAACTAACTTTAACTCTGAACGCGGCCCGCTGAACCGTGCCTGTGTTTCCAGGGACCCAGGCAGGCGAACATCGGGATTTACATCAAGTCGATCATCAAAGGTGGCGCCGCTGACCTGGTAAGCGCCGTGTTCGCCGATGCAAACCAGCGACTGCACACGCGCCGTCACATGCGGTGCTTCTGGCGCACACAGTCACCGTCAAGAGAATCGCTCTCATGGCATGCAGACGCCAACGTGGCCGTATAGTCCAATACATAACCAGGCATTGCTCACCCTCAACATGCCGTGCTACCTTCTTCAGTAAGGTTTGTGTTTAAAAGTGGAAATAAACCACACAATGTGACAGGTATCAGCCAAACATTTAAATCCTGCAACATTTCCTGTAAATTACTCAACTGGGATTGGACACAGCACCAACATCGCCCCCGACTGCAAATAGTTGGCAAGACCGTCCTGAATGTAGTCTGGAGACTCGGTGAGGCTTTCCTGGGTAACAAGCACAATGATAACTCAATAATAATAAAATTATGTCGGTCCATGTGATATTGAAAGTTCACGTGGGATGTTGTCAGGTACTGTGGTCCCTGTCAGGAGCCACCGACTGGGCCCCAGGCTGTGGTCCAGATATTGTTATAATGATTACTCAAATGTTCATAACCGCTGTGCTCATTATTCAGGAGCTCCAATTCGGAGCCCTCTTCACCCACAGGTTTTTACTGACGGTTAAATCCACACGTGACGTGGTGCTGCATTGCATTGCATTCACCATATACAGGCACTGAGAAAGTGTGTATAGTGTTGTCTGCACATCTTAGGAATGCGCTTAAAAGCAACCTGGCAGATGGGAGATGCCTGTTTAAATTCCTCAAGTGCTGTCCTAATATCCTGAATCCTATCCTTGTAGTGACATACATTGGTTACTACGTGGCACAGCGCTGGCTGCTGGCAGGGAAGGGGATCTGCAGAGTGAAGCAGCCCTGATTGAGAGCAGGCCACGTGACAGACCAAAGAGGCATCGAGGGTAAAGGTTACGGAGGGGACGCGCCGAGAGCCCGCTCATAGGTTCCAGAAGGGGGGCGTGGCCGGGGCGGATCGAGGCCACGCTGACAGCATAAAAGGGGACCCGAGCGAAGGCTCGAGGCAGTCGTTGGAGTGAGATCCCCTCGTCGTCGTCGTCGCTGCTCTCGCCTTGGCCGCTGTCGTCATCCACTTGATCATTGTGCTGCTAGCAGTAGTTGGCTGTCTTCGTTCAGCGCCGTCAGTGTCAGATGGCTAGCGTTGTGTTGTAGGGTAGCAACCAGTATAGAGTTGCATTTAAGTGAGAGACAGAGCGTTGTGTAACAGTGCAGAGCGTGTTACCGTGTACTCAGTGTTCATTAAAGAATTGCCTCCAAGAGTTACATCTCCAAGTCAGTCACTACACTTGTAATAAGGACACATCAGCATCCTTCACTTTGGAGAGAGTTCAGGCTTTAAATATGGATGCGTGCATCGTTAGAAGGGGCAGTTGTTGGGTGGTGGGAAGTTGATCAGATGGCTGTGGCATGGTGCCGATTGTGTGTCTCGTGTGCGTGCCAGGATGGGAGAATCGCCAAGGGTGACCAGCTCCTCTCCATCAATGGAACAAGTTTGATCGGAATTTCAGAAAAACGGTAATGAACCGAAAACCACCTGATTGTGAAAGCTGTATATGACAGAGTGCACGGTGTTTCGATTAGCAGGGTTGGCGACGTACAGTCCGAAATAAGTTCAGCATACATAAAGGGTCACGCAGTGGTAACAGTCATGACTCACAGCAAGATGCGCCTGGGTTTGATGCCTGATTCAGACACCTTTCTGAGTGGAGTCTTTTCTCGCCCTGTACTGCATGGCATTCCTCCAGGTTTTCCAGTTTCCTCACACAGCTAAAACAAAGCATATAATGCAACTATTATTGGCCAAAACATTCCAATGTTGAAACATTCTTTGCAAGTTATTTAATTGGGATTACACACAGCAGCATCACATTCTGCTATGAAAACTTTTCAGGACCCTTCCGAAAATGAGTCTTGAGGCTTCCCTGGATAAGTAATAATAATGATACTGTATACCACACGGCTTTGAAATATGCACTAGTACCTCCTCGTCCAGGTCAGTATTCTGTGAAAATGACCACCCAAATCCCAGAGGTCATTCACAGCCATTGCTCAGGCTTTGCAGTCTGAATTCCCCTGCCAGGGTTTGTCTGCACTCGTTCTTTGTAAAATGAGACGGTACTTAACATCCGTGCGGGAAAAACATTCCATTGGAGTTGGAAGTGTCACCTCGGTGGCTTCCACCGAGTGAGCCTGCTGCACTCAACGCACAGTCCAACGTGACTCCCTCCTAGCCGGCCGTGGCTGTCCACCTCCCACACAAACCCCCCTTGGGCTGCCCAGAATCCTGCCCGTCTGTCGCCTTCGAGCACGTGCCCCACTCTGCAGACGTCCTGCTGTGTGTGGCCTGCAGGGCAGTGGAGATTATGATGAATACCGGATCCGTGGTGGCACTGGACGTCGCTAAAAACGCCGCTCTCTTTCACAACTTGGCGGATACGCTCAGCCATCCGACGCCCCTCAACAACCGCGGTAAGCTGTTGCACGTCGCCCAGCGTCCGCAGGGTGCGCGGTCCACACGTCGTTGCGCGGCACGCAGCCTGCGTCAGTGACGCACGGAAATCGGCGAACGCTGTTGTACATTCGGTATGCTGTGCGTGGGTGCGAGCGACCCTCAGTGGTGCGGCGGACGTCCCGCGCAGCACGTCCCAAGAGCGAGAGCTTCACGACGCAGGCGTGGCAGGAGAGGGACCACGCTCAGGGCAGCGCTGCCCACAGCCAGGTGGGTGCACGTCCAGCCCCTCGCTGTCTACATGCAATGCACAATGTAGTTTTATATAGAAAGATATATTTTTATATACCCACATTATTTGTAAGGCATGTGCAATTGCTGGGTATTTCCAGTTTGAAATTAACGATGCGTTTTGGCCAAACCCTCTGATCACTTTGCCTGATTGTCTACAGGGTAAGTCCCTAATAGCAAAACAACTTCATACAAACATATCGTTCCTTTTAGATAATCTTTACAAGAGTTATCATGACCCCCCATTGTAGAAACAGATGGTGAGACAAACAGATAAAGCTAATGCATGACCGCTTTAAACCACAGTTGTCTAACTTTAAAAAGGAAGGCCTTGAGCAGGGGCAGGGAATAGCATAAAAGCTGTCCTGGTGGTGCTGCTGCTGTTAACTGTGTTGTGGGCAGGCAGGCCTAGCTCTGGCTCCTTTTGGATGGAGTGGCCAAGAGAACCGCCGTGTGGGGGCCCACATTTAACTGTCATTCACCTCCAGCAAGAGTGGATTTTGATCGTGCAAAAGGGACAGTTGGTGGTGCAGGGCCTACCCCAGCACCCCGCAAGTGCCGGCACTGTGGCCGATGTAATCCTGTGTCGCAACGCACAGTTTTCTGTAATAATCCGTGATGTGTGGCTGTGACTGTCATGCAGGTCGACGTGTTGAGGCTACTGGAGGTTGAAATCAATCGGCTGAACTCCCGGCACCGCTCTCCTCTGGAGGAGGAGCAGCTGCAGAACCTGTGGATTGAGTACCAGTCGCAGCTGGGTAGCCAGCACGGGGCGGTGTCCCAGCTACCACTGCTCCGCCACCCCCTTCCCGGGACGGCCGCACCCAGGGTAACGCTCCCTCCGGCAGCGGCGTCCGCCTGAACCAGGCCCAAACTATAGAAGCAGGGCACCCCTGACGTGCGGTCTGTAAGGTGGCAATGGCTGTGGTGTGGGTTTATATTTGGGTGGCTGGGTGGCGCTGTGGTAATACTTCTTTCCTTGGTGCAAGAGGAGTCTCGGTTCGATTCCCAACTTGGATACCTTTTTGTGTGGAGTTTGTATCTTCTCCCCTTGTTTTGCATCGGTTTCCCTCCATAGCTACATCGGTATGATGAACCATTACACCACGATGGTAGCATCCATGATCATCAGACACTATCGCCCACAGTAAAGCGCTCTTATGTGGCACTCACAAGGATTTTGGTCTCTATGTAAACAGTAAATCATTTGGTTTGTACGTTACTTTGTGTATGTCTACGAATCTCTATGCAAGTTTGTTTTAAGTTTGTCATTCTCAATCTAACTCTATGCAAATCCCTAGATATCTCTGTGGGTCTATGCAAGTCTGTGTACGTCTATTGGTCTCTTTGCATGTCTGCAAGTCAGATGCATGAGGACACTGGAACTTTGTTTATTTTATTTTATTTTACCACTGCCTTATTTATGTAGCGATGATTGCATGTAAGCGGGTGGCTCTCGCTTGTGGATTTGAGCCAAAGACAATCTCATTGGCTGAGCACACTGCCTGATGTTTTATGTTGCAGTCCTCAGCGTTCAGGCCAGCGGCATCCATGTTGGAGCTCTCTTCAGACACCCTGGTGACACAGGGCCAGTACACGCACCCAGCGCTCCAAGCCCGGCTCGGACAAGCGCTGCCGGCCTGGTCTGACCGCAGCCTGGACCCCTGGGAGCAGCGTAGACATTCTCCGGAGCCAAACCAAATGGAGGCGGTTCATCTGGGCACAAGCCAGACACTTCACAAATTACCTTTGCACCCAAACTCAAAACAGCAGCAACCTCAGTCAAGTCCACTTTCGTTTGTGACTTCAGCTGGAGCACCAGTTGGCGGCAGAGAAAGAACGACTCATCTGTCACCTACTGGAGAACCAAAACTCCCATTTAAATCCACAATACCTGGCGTTAATGTAAACATGAGAAGTGATGGTGAACGGCATAACTCCTCATTCTCAGTCAGTCAGCACACAGTGCCACAATTGAAAGCCCTGCAGTCACCCACTTATCCCCCTCAATCCGGGCCGCACTCAGGTGGTTTTAATGCAAGTGTGAAACACAGGAGAGATTCCCAGCAGTCACTCGTGGAGTCTCAGGTAGAGATGGAGGCACCGATGGGATCGGTCTCCTACACAGAGCCTCCTGCGGGCCCTCACTCTGCTCAGTCCCCAAGTGGTCTCTCCCCAGACCTAGACCCCGATTTAGCAGCAGGGGGTTTCCGCCCACTGTTGTTCCGGGCACCTGTCCCCCAGGAGGCCGAACGAAGCTCCCCGGTTCCCGCCTCGAGGTTTTCTACAGGATTCTCTTCAGCCTCCGATGGGAATCTCAATCAGCTCCTGCAGAGAGGCTTATTCGAGCCCATTCTAAACTTCTCAAAGAATATGGACCAGACTCTCAATGCTGTGCACCAGGGTTTACCCACAACACAAACAAACCCAGATGACTTTAACGGAAATCCATATGACTTACAAAATACCGTTCACTTTGTGGAAAATGGCAGTGAAAATCAATGTGTACCGATCCTTAATCACATGTTATCACCACACAAACAAACTGCAAGTCTACACGAGACAGGAGAATTGCGCAATGAATTCCCTTGTGATTGTGATCGTTTAGTGGGAGAGAGCGGAGTGGAGGACCCCCCCTGCAGGCCCCGGCAGCAGCAGCAGCCCCACGAGCCCGCAAGACGCCACGCGCCTGGGTTCACTGGAGCGAGCACTGGCGAATCAAAGGGCACAAGGCGAACCTCCTGTAGAGTCATCCCTGATGTACTTTCTTCCATCTCTGAGGAGATGTGGCCTGGAAATGCCCAGCAATCCACAGCAACTGAGCAACATTTCTCAACACACATCAGAAACCCCGAGAGAAATGCTTTGGGTGTTATGGACGCAATACAAAAACCCACACATGACAAAATAATTGCAGTGGAACAGACTAGACAGCTTGCTAGAAACGTTCAGGTATCCCATGATGATGTAGAGGTATTGCCCATGATTAAAAATAAAGGGGACCAGCATGTAAACATGTCTGCTGCTAAAGAGAGTGAATGTATTGATCAGTCGCCAAGTTCTACAATGCACAAGTTTGCAGAAGATGGAATAAAACCCCAGTTTGTAGAAAAGGTGGACATGAAGGTTCAAGTACCAGGAGGCAACGAAGATCCCAGTCGCCTCTCCCCATACTGGAATGAAACAAAAGCTTCAGCAGGGCCAGAGCCATCACTCACAACTGGAGGGAAATTGCCCATTTTTAGATCGCATGGAATACATTCTGCAGGCCCCATAACTCCTCAACACACCACAGCAGATATTGCTGACGAAATGAAGTCTAAAGTCGTCTCAGATGGAGGGACGTCGCAGCGAAGTGATGCGCACAGGAAGTCGCGCTCCCGTGGGCTTCCACGCGTAACGACCGAGACGCTCACCCTAGCTCTGCGGGAGACGGAGCAGTCCTGGGAAGCACAGGCCACAGGCCCCGTCGTCTCACAGCCCCCTAGTGCCGCCGCGCCCTTTGCACCGCAAACCTATCAGTTTGTGGCTCCCAATGAACACTTGCAACATAGCCAACTCCGCGTGAGCCCTGACCCTGCATCGACAGAACCTAAGGTTGGTGAATTTAGTCAAGGAAATTTGGAAATATCTTCTTCAATGGTTAACTCACACTTCGAAGCAGATACGAAGGCCAAAGGTTTGACCAATTTCAGTTCTGGTCCTTCCAATAATTTTACAAGACATACATCCAATTTTACGGGACATTTTTCACAGGAAAATATTCAAATGGCAAGTGACCAGCTTGAGTCAAAGCAAAGTCCTCCAAAAGTTGAACTAACTCGGTCAAGTGGAGATGCCAACTCTCAGTGGCATGTTGCTTTGATGCAAAATAATAGATCACCTTTAGATTGTTACTTGGATGAAACTCATAGAGATGTAGAGGTTATGTTTTTCAATGACATTCAACAAGCTCCTGAATACTCTCCACACTTGAAACAAGTTGCATTCCACCCTTCCATTGAGGCCATGGACCCTCACGGAGCATCGGAGAGAGGCATGGCCGAAGAGCTTAGTCAGCATCCCGAGGGGCGCGAGCTCCCCGCGGAGGTGGTGCACAGCAAGGATGCGAGGCAGAATGAATCAAACAAAAACAACAGTTCTCATCCTCCACTGAGATCTCAGCCATCTTCACAAACCCCCTTTGTTCTACCAGGAAGACAATTGTGTAGTGATTTTAAAACACATGCAGATATCGCTTTTCCTGCCGAAATAAATCCTGGAGCTTCACCACAGCAGGGCGATGATAAACCTCATGATGTGCCCAAAGGTGAAATTTCCAACGCTTATGCTAATAAACTGGAGCAAACTGCCGATGACAGGGTTCTAAATAATTTTCAATTGAGCCCAGTCGATCAAACTATTGATACTCATTGGGAAAACTTAATCCACAGTCAGCTTGATAGATATCTAGAGAGTCCACTTTTAGATACCACTTCCTCGAGTTCTAGTGAAATACGAGCAGTGCATTCCTTGGAGGTCCCACCATTACCTCCATCATTGCCCCTGCCTTTAGAAGCTGAGATGTTCACAGAGTCGGCCTTCCCACCCCCTCCATCACCATCTATCCTGCTGCTTGATGATTCGCCCTGGGTAGAAAGGACAACTGAGGTGGGATCGGCTAATGAATGCGTTCCTTGTAATGGGGGACACTCCCATGAGCATCCAGATGACGTCCAATTTTCTAGAGTAACAGCCCATACTCTCAGGACCTATAGCTCTGCTCCTCAGGACCAAGGGGATGTGTCCTGGGCTTTGGGACGAGCATCCCTGAGAGACGGTCGACCGATGAGAGTGGTGGACGTGAGGGAAGGCACTGCTCGAACGGACTTGCAGGTCCTGGACAAGAGAGACTCTTTTCGAGCACAAAAAATCTCAGGGCTGAGGCTGAACCCAAGTAAAGGCTCAGGGCAGCATGAGCCTCGTCCACCAGTGGCTGTAAAACCCAAAAGCCTGACATCTGAGCCTCAACCAGTAGTTCAGCAATCCGGCAAGTTCATGAGATCTGGCGTTTACAAGCCACACATACTACGGCAACAGCATTCAAAGCCTGAAGGTTCTGCAAACAAATTGTCCTCGATGGGTGATGAACACCAAGATTCCAGAGACTCTCCTCACCGTCAGCACCCCCCCTCCCCCAGGTGAGCAATGCAGATGATACGTTAAAGACCAAATGATCCAACAGTATTTAAACAGTTTGACATTGTTCTGTGAAGGAGTCTTAAAATTAAACGTAAAAAAATATGTAATGGTTCCTTTCAAAAAATGTGTACTTTATAGTGAGGTTTAAGTTGTTTGGTCAGGTTAAAGCAAATTATAGGAAAGCGATAATTCCCTTTTACTAAGAATTGGCCCTTCACGCAGAGGCCAGAGAGGAATAAGCTATGTCCTGTAAAGGGCCATTGGCTGAAACGTCACCTATTAGACTTTTGAAACCAATGTTATTGAAGAATGTCTTGACTTAAAGCTTTCGTGACTGCAGGAATTCATATTCTTTGGGTCTTTCGGTAAAGTAATATAAAGATAGATTTGTTTGAACCTATCTACGTGACTTTACCGAAAGACCCAAAGAATATTGAAGAACGTGTTGAGGTTTTTAGTTGTTCGTGTTTGCGCACCACTGCCAACGCAGTATCATGAAATAATTTGTTTCGATGACAACGGGGTATATTGCATTAAATGCATATGTGATTTAGGAAATATGAAAATGGGCAATAATTGGAGTACAACGTATACAAAAGTTTGCAAGTTTGTGCGAGAGTGAACACTCGTCACAATTTTCTCAATCGCAGCTTGGCTCTGGCTCAGCCTCACGCTCAACTGAGCGAGGCTGGGCTCACGGGAATCCTGAGTGTGGCTGGGACTATGCTCAGAGCCGGCTCAAGTTGGACATCTGTGAAAAAGAGCTTTATAGCTTATCGGATTCCTCCAGTATATATATTCACTATTCTGAAGTAAAGTGTGGCTTTAAGCCGGCTCACTGGATCTCGACCCGAGGCTGATTCAAGCCATGCCTACGAACGGAGACCTGCCTCGAGCACGGCCGCATGTGTGGGGTGGTCGCATTGCGGCGCGCGCGCTGACGACCACGTGCTGCTGCTGCTGCCGTGTGCACCGCGCAGTGAGGCCGAGCAGGACGCGGCTCCCGGCGTGGAGACGCTGCCCTTTAACGAGCGCCTCCGCCTCTTCCGCCAACGCGAGAGTCAACGCAAGCACACGTGACCCTGCTCTCCTCGGACGTTGGAAAGTGGTGAAGGCTGACGAACCACGCCGCACGGTATTAGTCTCAAACGCCTAGCCTCGCTCGAACGTCGGGCACAAGTAACGAAAAGCAGATCACTGGACGCATCCATTGTTGCTGGTGGTAAACATCACGGCGCAGAGTTCGTGCAACCACAGCAGCCAGAGCTGCTGTGGTTGCACGCATGCCTTGCACTGATTTCAGCCGTATTACGAGTGGTGTAAGGCTGTAGACCATAGCTCAAGTACAAGTGCCTTGCCCTAAAAATAGCTGCAAAATTTCCAACCTGTGCATAATAGGGCTATATGAGGGTGGGTCATGGTTGATTACCTAACTTTCAGTATTTTTAGCAAAACTATACAAATGTAAAGCTCAAAAGCAAATATAATCACTGCAAAATACCACGTACAATTTATGAAAGCAAATATGTCTAGTTTTTATTCCCTGACACAATGTATGCGTGTATACAATAGAAAGGCGGCAGGCAAGGCAGGATTACACAGAATGACGATACACAAGGAGAGAGGGGCAGCGCGTTCAGGCTGGATTTTAAAAGAGGCCTCAAGCACTGAAACTGGTTGCCCACGGGCCAAACGCTTTTCCTTCACTCTTCACGTTGGTCGCTGACCTGTGTGTGCCGCCTCCATTGCTTGTCCTCGGTAACCTTCATTTCCACAAGCGCCCCCTTCATTCGTCTCCTTCCAACACTGCGACCCTCTGCCTGTCTCTTGGTCGGTTTCCTCCTCCTGCGGCGTCCCCGTTCATCAAGCCGTGCACTCGGAGATTGTGTCCACTTCAGCTCTTCTCTCTCCTGATGACTTCCATGTTCATTCTTCTTTCGTATGCTGAACTTATTTTGCACCGTACGTAACCAATCGTGCTAATGCCGTTAACGATTGTCCACCAAGACATTGCATCTTGCACATGTGCCAATTTTCAAAGGTCACAAGTTTATTTAAAAGGAAGTTTGAATACTCTTCTAAATGTTTTTTTTATGATTTCAATGCCTGCGGATTTCCTTTTCACAACACCCTATTTTACGCACATTACTACCTAAATACATAGTCTGCCACTACCTCCACACTTTAACTGATAGAGGTGAAGGAAAGGGAGCATCCATAATCAATGCCATGCACTCTGTTTTAAGTAAGCTCATGTTCGGTCCAGTGTCCAGTTTTGGTGCCTAAAACTGCCAAAAGTTGCAATGCCTTCTTCACGAACAAACATATATCATCTACACACTGCAAGTTTCTTTGCTACAAGTGATCCATTGTGATGCTTGTTTTTTAGCACTTATTAGTGGTCCTCAGCCATTGAACAACCACCGTTTACTTTCCATAATTAAGCAGTCATTTAGTGCTCAATTTACTGACCCGAGAGGGGCGATGGGCTAAATCAAACTTGATCATGATTCACAACCTCACACTTATGAGCACATTGCCCTATCGGCGTGAGTTTTGTTGGCGATAAATGTGTAAATACATCGCTATAAACGTATATTCTATATCAACGCTTGTCCAACGACCAGAGGTTAATTGAGGGATTGGTCGTGTGGAATGAGGACGATGAGGCCAAAGTGATTGTGTTTTGCTTGAGAGTTGACACACCGGACCTACATCACTAATTACAGCTTCTGGCAACCATCCTGGTTAAACTGGCTGGGTGTGATCTCATGCAAGCAAATACGTATACTGTATTGTATATATTTCCTTTACATTTTCATGCAATGAAATGTGTAATTTTATACGTAGGCTTTTACAACCATTATGAATCAATTGTGTGTATATAATAAGGTATCAAGGCTAGATATTACGCATGCTCTAAATGACAGACAATTTATTTTAACATTTATATCATCACCCTGTAAACTAGCATGTTTTCTGGTTGGTTGATTTTGGATTTTATTGATGTACACTAATAAAAAAATCCGTGCATATTTATGAAGTTTAACCTCCATTTAGAAAATGTGTTACCTAAGACAAGTGGGCCAATGTGCAGCTCTTCAGGAAATGCTGATGTTTTTCGGCTAATACCTAAAGGTTGTTAACCTTTTACATGCTTTATGTATTTTGTGAAACTCGTGGTTTTCCAACCTGCACTACAATATTATGTATGTTATGATGGCTTATTCTCGTCATGTACAGATTTCACCCTCAATTTTTATTGTGGTTTTGTTAACATTTCCCTTCACCCTCAACATTTATTGTGATTTTGTTAACCGTTCCCCTTGATTTCAATGCACAACCCATTACTATGTTAGTTTTGACATAAATTAAAGTGGCAGCATCTATATTAAACTCATTAATTATATGAAAACACCTTCGTATATATCTTGACTTAAAGCTTTCGTGACTGCAGGCATTCATATTCTTTGGGTCTTTCGGTAAAACCACGTAGATAGAAAAATAATAAAAATATCACAACGTTTCGATCGAAACACAAGCAATCGTCATCAGGTGAAAAACAATAGCGGGAGAGCTGGTGAGGCAGGATGTTATAAAGGTTTGAGATGGGTGTAGCCCAAGCGTCATAAGCGAAGTGGGCGGGGCGAGAGATGAAATTTGCATATAAATGTGAGATCGGAGAGCTGGGCTACCTCCACGACGACGAACTTGCGGAGGTGGCCATTGCATCGTGGAGATTAGCATGTCAATGTGGGAAAAAAGAAAACGACCGCCAAATCGAGGAAAACGAGCAACGGTGGCTGTGTTCGTGAGACATTTGACCTGCTAGGTTAGCATGGGAATTGTAGGCGCTGCCTCTGCCTGGCTGCTGCTGCCTTCCGGCGTGTAAGTGGTTCCTCCGTGCTCGAGTCATCCTCTCTCCGCGTGCGCCAATACTGCGGGTCGAGTCGGTGGGCATGGAGCTGCAGTCCCACCGCGTGCCCGCGAGAGGGCAGGGACTGTGCGCGTCACACTGTCGATTCACTCAGAGCTCTCATGATTACACACATCCATTCACGCTCAACTCTTGATCACGGGTCTATTCACCCGGATAGATGTATGTGCGTGAGATGCAATATTCAACTAAACATCTATTTAATAATTGTGCTGATGATCGAGACACCGGCGCAGAGTTTGCTTGTACGACATCAGAGCTGCTGAAATGATTCGCTCCCGAGGGGCCGTGGGGCTCCGGGTCGTGCACGATATGCAGACGCGACAGTGTTGTATTGCAGAGACGTGGAGACACTGCTCCTTCATTCGAGTGTTAACCCCTGTTCTGTTCTTGCGTATGACGGCAATATGTCCACGACCTAGATACCAATGTCGAGGTCTGATTGTCACGATCAGAGGGCTTCAGGAAAGTTCGTTGGAACTAGTTTTGCTATTCCTCCGTTGAAGAAACGCAGACTACAGAGTTATATACGATTTGGGTCGCAGGACCAGTCACACTAAAGTATGTATATGGGTATCTGTATGTACCTGTATGGGTCTACTATATGGCACATATAGTTGGGGCTGCATGGCCAAAATTGCACTATTCTGGCTTCTCTGAGTCTCTGTGGGTCTCTGAGTATCTTTGTGTCTCTGAGTCTCTGTCTCTCGGAGTCTCTTTGTATCTCTGAGTCTCTGTGTGTCTCTGAGTCTCTGTGGGTCTCTGAGTATCTTTGTGTCTCTGAGTCTCTGTCTCTCTGAGTCTCTTTGTATGTCTGAGTCTTTGTGGGTCTCTGAGTCTCTGTGGGTCTATTCGTCTCTTTGTGTCTCTGAGTCTCTGTGGGTCTCTGAGTCTCTGTGGGTCTCTGAGTATATTTGTATCTCTGAGTCTCTGTGGGTCTATTCGTCTCTTTGTGTCTCTGAGTCTCTGTGTGTCTCTGAGTCTCTGAGTCTCTTTGTGTCTCTGTGGGTCGATGCGTCTCTGGATATCTGAGTATTTACAGCTCAATAATTTGGGCCGCGTGGCCACAGTTACCTTATGACGTCACCGCTCGAATTTTTTACATCGACGCTATGACGTCACTGCCTCAAGTCGTAAGTGGGTCACGCGGGTAGCGCGGCGGCGTGACGTCGTCAACGAGCGGTTGGTCTCGCGTTAGTGACGTCACGTCGCGCCCGTGTGTTTTCCCGCGCGCCGCTTTTCCTCTCGGGTCACGCGGCCCGCGTCACGTGCTGCGCGCCGGCCAATGGGAGGCGAGCGCGGGCCGTGCGGACGCGGTGCAGACGATGGCGTCGCGGCTCCCGCTCGGCTCCCGCGGCGCCGCGGAGTTGGCGGCGCGCCGCGTCGCGGCCGCCATCGACGAGCTGCTGGCGCGCAGTCTGTCCGAGGAGCGGCGAGCCGTCGCCTCGGAGCTCCTCGTAGCGGTGAGCGGCCATGCGGGTCTTGTGGACGAGGCGGGGCCTAACACAAACCCCGGGCTGGCCTTGCGCACCCTCTCCTGCCTCGCCCGCCCTGCCCTCTCCTCCCTCCCTCCCTGCTGTTCCCTGCACTGCCCACCCCCTTCCCTTCCTCCCTCTCCTGCCTTGCCTTCCCTCCCTGCCCTTCACCCTGCAATTCGCTGCTCTGCTTCCGACCAGCACTGCACTGCCCACACCGACTTCTGCCCCAGCAGGGCACGTCGTGCATGTTGACAAATACACAACACCCGCACTACTGGTGTTGGTTAGCGTTAGTCATGGGCATTGCGGCCATATGGACCTTATGGCGGGACCACGGGGTCCCGAATAAAAGTGAACATCGTAATTAATTTACTTATGAGGACTCGGTCCCACCGCGCACACAAACGCCGCGACCCGCCTGGCGCGGCACGTTCCGTTGCATCGCGCACAAGAGCTGAACAAGCGAATGCTGCACTCCACGCTCGGGTACGGGCACGATCACAACAAGTCTCATCCAAAGCTGCTCAAACTGCCTACACGACTTAAGGCCTTTATCTGTCACCACGGTTTGCACAATACAATGAAACTGCTCAATCATCTTCATTATTATTTGTGACCTACCAATGTCTGCAGCCAGGATGCATTGCGTTGCCTTTCAGACCTCATTTTCGGTAATGTTGAGGTCTGTTAATCGCAACATTCACATCAAACAATGTCTTCTTCACCCTTAGAGACGCGGTTATGTCTCAGTGGGATTGTTTACAGTGGAGCTGTGATGCTTCTGTGCTTGCAGACCATAGTGAGAGGTCTGCAGGAAAATGTGACGATAAACGGGAAGCTGTGGCATGAAATTCCTGAAGTGGAAGATCCCCTGCAAGGTATGAAATTGTAAGATGCTGTAAACTACATTCTCCAGTCAAACGAATGTCACCTCGTGTCAGAAACGATCTACAGAACAGGACGCTACAGAATTACTGGGGTCACGTTCTTGGCGTTATCTCAACACTAGATGGCACTCTGGTTTTGTGAATCACTTCACTGCTTCTTCGCCTGTTATACAGCATGCATAATTATTGGTTTCAGCCCTGACAGTTGAACTGATGATGACGAATGAGCAATTTGTGTTTTTTTTACATAGATACTTATACCAGCAACTCGCTGGATGTGAAAACAAATTAATTGGGGGGTGGCTGAAATCTGAATTAATTGTCTCAGTTGGTTCTGCCTCAATTCTGTTGACACAGGAATCCTCCACTTGAGCCACTGATGTGAAAGTTAGAACACTGTAGATTATGAAGCCCACGAGGTGAGATTTCTGATACATTGTTAATGAGCCATATATTACTGTCAGGTCCATGGTTGGTAAATCACTTCCAGAGCTACTCTCTGGGCAAAATATATATTTTTAAAGCATGGGACATACTTATCTGCCTTGGATTTTAAAATCATTCAGTTAAATGGTGCACACATTATTCAGGTTTATGAAACCCGGGGATAGGTACCTCAGGTTGTCTATTGTGAGGAGATATTAGGTTGGGTTCAGGGAGGCAATAGAGGGGTAACAAGAATTGGTAACTGCTTGTAAAAGAAGTCCACAATATGGTAAACAGAAAATGTATAGAGGTAGTGAAGGATGGTGGGAATGTGATGATGTTTGAAACTGAAGGTGTGTAAATTGGAAGGCAAGAGAATTGTGGAGGCAAGGTTGGGTACAGAAGCACAGCAGTTGTATGTCAGGAGGCAAGGATACATTTTCATGACGTATACCCATGTATGTGTAGTGACATAGCGCTGACTGTTGTGCAGCAGCTGCAGGTGGGCACTTGGCACACGCCGTTGAGTATATACACAGGTGTGCCGGCAGGGCAGAGGAACTGTGGCAAGGGTCACGATAGACCTTGTGGGGAAGCCCCTGGATCACTCTGGTGGGTTCTCAAGAAGGGAGGCGCGGCTAGGGCGGAGCCAAGATGCGCCAAGGGGAATAAAAGCAGCGAAGAGTGAGAGCTCCAGGCTGCCAGTTCTGGGATTGGACTTGTCTCGTCATTGCTGGCATTGTCACTGCCTTCGTCCCTGCCGCCTTCGCCCGATTATTGCACGGCCCGACAGTAGTTGGCTGTCCCGGTCGACGCCGTCAGTGCAGCGCGGACAGGGTTGTGTCTGGGATGGGTCGTGAGCAGCGTGGTCGAAAGAGAGAGAGGGGGGTCCCCGAGTGGTGGCATGACCTCAACAAAAATAAAAGGGGAGGACTATGCCTCCTGCGATTACCTCGTCTCCAACTGAGTGTGTGTGCGACGCACGCCACCCGCACGCACACACAAGTCTCGAGCAGGAAGGAAGAAGAGACCTACGACACTACATATGTAAACATGCAGAGTGATGGAAAATAGTTAATATCAAACTTGATCTTGCAACCTACATAATAGTAAGATAAGAATACGGAAACCAAGCAAAGCGTTTTCAGCTAAAACTAGGAATTTGAATTACCGCAATTAAAGCTTGTTTTTTGCCAATTGCAGGTTTTTCCTTTATCTGCGATCTTTATTTCTGCAATCAGATATGGACATGGCGAGCTTGGATAAGACTCGGAACAATCACATTACGACCGTGGCCGGCAAGCGACGGCGCTACCCCAAGCGGATCATCAAGCACTTTGTCCGGGAGCTGAAGGCTGAGCGAGAGTGTCTGGTACGAAAGCAGGCCTTTTCAGACCCACGGGACATCTGATCCCAGCTTGATGGGAACCATGGGCCATAGACACAACAAAAACCATACACTATATATACACACCTGATGCAGTATAATCTGTATGCATAAGAGATTTAGTATCTATTTCTAGATTGTTGGGAGTGGGTGAGTTATGTTTAGTATAGTTCGGTCTTGTACTTTCTACAGAACTGGCTTTAGATGGCTGAAGAATTCAGCGGCACCAAGTTTCAGGTTGATGGTCTGCTGATAGCGAAGCTATGAGGCCCACATACCAGGCCCCCACTCCCACTGAAGTCCACCGACACCTTGCTTAACTCAAGGCCCTTTAGGTAGAAACTTTAGGTGATTATTTCACACTTTTTAATTTAAATAATTTGAATGCTAGTGAGGACCATTTACCACTACATTTGAATCTGTAGGTTGGATGAAATGAGCCATGGCATTGGTTGGGCCTGCGGGCCATAGTTTTGATAGATCTGCATTGAATCTTATCTTCCTGTTCAGCAATGATAATTTACTTCCTCTAGGAAATGTGTGTGTGCAGACCATGATTGCCTGTTTGTTATAACAGAGGTTTTCCCATTGAGCCATACAGCCTTATTATAAACAGTCCATATGCTCTCTGTGTTATTCCTATGAAAACTGATACCTCCTGGTTTCTGAACAACCATGGAACATCTAAGTTTAAATTGTAAATGTTTGATAAAGGATTGTTTTTTGTTGTTAATTTATATTTATCTTTTTCCAGAAATTGTACCATCCTTATCTTCCAAAAAGCCTGAAGAATGAATGCAACACAGGTGCTTTGTGGAGTCTGTTAAAGTGCAGTTGAACGTCGTTTACACATTATCACATGTACAAGTTAGCCCATGTATGTATATTGAACTTATTTTGCACCTTATGTCGTCAATCTTGCTAATTGGAGGTGCATTACATTGATTGTGTGTTGGCATACATTGGTGTGTGTAATATTGCCCTGTGTCCTGTGCCGCTGACAGTTGTGTGTGGCGAGTCTGTAGACGATGCTAAGCACAAAGAGCTGAGTGAGCGGGTGGCGAGCGTCTCTACGGAAACATCGGCCCTCATGAAGGTATACGAATGCCTTGTTTATACAGCCCATAATCATGTTGTGGCTCTGGATGAATTGTGTTTTTATGTGATTTCGTGCATAGCTGCTTGAGATGATTGCATGACAAAAGTTGCGGGTCCCCTTTTTAAATGTAAAAAGGGAACCCCCAACTTAACCTCTCCTTGTACTTATACAATATTTTCTGATGTGACTTACATGTATCGCTATGCTTGAGTAATCACAGCTCGTCACTACTTTAACCCATTCTCTTACCCCCACTGTGACTAAAGATTGAGACGTGTGGAGCAGCGTGCGGTTCTCAACATCCTGTATTTTTCTTGCCACGGTCTCTGCTGATTGCTCAAATTCTCTGCAATTGGCACCTCTGTCATCATCTCTGTTATGGAGTCCTCTCCTAACCCTGCATCTACCTGACATATGTCCCCTGCCTGCCTACTCGCTCTTCTGTGTTGCCTTAACTCTGGTACCATTTGGACCTCATTGCAAAAGGATTGGATTTTTTTAGAAATTGCAAATTAAAATCAAGTGCAGCTCAACCTGTCTTAACCCATCTAGCACCAGAGCCCTAAATCCTCATTAGAACTGCAACTGGATCCAAATCCGCCCATAAGCAGCATGGCCTTATGACACCGCAGTGCATTAGCAGACGCAGCAGCAGCACGTTGCAGCAGCGGTAGCCTCCACAGTCGGAGGCGACGCAGCATGGAGCAGCTCGTTATGCAGATGTCTCGTGCAAATATTATTCTGTCGTTTGTGGAATTTTAAGTATATGACTAGTGTAACTTTAACTCTCCAATTATAGCAATTTACATTTTTCAATCTGACTGCTTTTTCTTCCAAGTTGCTGCCCTCCATGCTGACAAAAGTGGACAATCTCTGCAAGGCTGTGGAGTCGATGAACGGCATGGGCACGGGCGGCACCAACACGATCGTGCACTCGCCCAGCGTCGAGGTGACCCCCGTGGGAGAGGCTCACGCGGGGTTGCAGCTCCCCGGCACGCCCCTCAAGGTGTCGGCGGAGCGCCACAGCCTTCTCCGCCCACGGGCGCAGCCCGATGAGCAGCGGCGTGTGACGCTGCGCCGCAGACTGGCAGTGGATATGTCTCCTGAGTAGCCCACGGTGTATTTTGTTGTTTGAACAGCCCACCTGTATTTTTTCTCATGTTTTAGCTTTCCGTCATTGTAAAATAAATACACCATTAAAACAAACCTGCATGTTCACAGCTGGGTAATGTTTTTTGTAATTATAAAGCAGAATCATTTGTATAGTTTTCCATTTTCTTTTTATTTCTACTAAAATATAATTGAACAATCTTGCTAGAGAATGCTGAGGTTATCTTAGACCAGTTTGCCAAAGCGGAGGCAAAGGTAGGGTCAGATTAAGTGATTTACTCAATCGGAACACGTTTGTGGGACTCTACTGGAGCTGCTTGCAGTGATAACTCCTCTGACCCTGGCCGGAAGAGTCGGTATGCTTTGCATATACAACACGACTGGTATGCTTGCAGAGAAAATCTCGTCAATGCATCAAATGTGGGGACTGTCACGAGAAGTGTTAAGAGACCCTGGATTAAATTCGTGTTCTTGGAAACATGCCAATTCTGCTTTGTGGCTGACTTAAAACGTTTGATTTATTTTTTTTAGCTTGTGGCTGTCAATTGTGATCAGTCTAGCTGAATTGTTTGAGTGCACGTTAATCTTGGTGGTACAACACCGAGGTTTGTGTTTAACTTTACTATATTGATTAACTGAAGCAACTTTAAAGCAAACTCTGTCCAGAAAAAAACTATCGATGTCTTCCAATGATTGAAGTGATTGGTCTAACTTTCTTACAGTTCCAGGCATTTGCCAACTTCAATTTAAATCACGAAGATTTCCAATGTGGGGAATCTTTTCTGCACCTTTTAAACTCCGATATGCATCTCAGTAGATAAATCAAACCTAGTTTCAACAAAACACATTGTTGCCATCACAGAATTAGATTGTTTTTGGAGTGTGCCATTCTAAATAAATATATTGGCACAATAAGTATTGTAATTTCTGTGATGCGAATAACATTAATGTAATCTAATCGCTTGATAACTATTTTCGAATTTCACAATCTTAGTAATTGGGTGAAATTATGCAAACATTATAATCTAACCTATATAATTCATTTTTTGTCCGTCCGTCCGCGTACGCTCCCTACCGGGGGATTTAGCTCTCGGACCGTGGGGTTCGGCGAGATTAAATTTTGCAGGTGGGCACGCCCCCGGCCCCGCGGTAAACTTAGGCATTTCCGATTTTTCGTCTCTAAACTTTAAATCGGACCGATTATCGATTCAGTGCGATTTATCTTTATTTATATAACACTTTATTTATTTATTTACTCTTGCCGGCCGGCGCGGACCACGGCGGTTGCTCCTGGCAACGGGTAGAGACACGCGTTCGCTGCGGGGTGGACGCCATTTTGAATTCCCGTTAAAATATGCGCACGCATTAACACGCGATTCTGAGGTAAATTCATCAAAGTTTCACGTCCTCTTCACTCCCCTTCCACCCCAATGTGTGCAATTACTATTATAGGGTCGGTAGATAATAAAATTATAGCGATTAGACAGTATTATTGTAGCGCGGGGGGGGGGGGGTATTGGCCCCAGTACACACCCTCAGCCGGGTAGGCAATCTAGGCAAGGCCGGAGGCTCTGCACGGTACTAGGCCTCGACACCCCACCCGTGTCAAGCGACGACTTTGTGGTATAAACTCGATATACCCGGCGTTGCCCGGGGGGAAAATACATTTAAAATCTTCTGAAAACTTTAAAACATTACATACCAATGAAAATACAAGTGTGTAATTACTTTTAAACCCGACGCGCCAAGAATCGATTCTCTGAATCGCGAAAAGGAATCGAAGGTTGTAGATTCCTTTAGATTCGGACGATTCCCGTTAACTATAAGTTGGTTAAAGTCGATATAAACTGCAACGAACGGGAAATATCCGGCGTTGACCGGGACAAAAATGTTATTAAAAACTCCTGAAAACATTAAAACATAACATATCAATGAAAATAAAACTCTGTCATTCAAAATGTAAACCCCCAACATGCCAGGAATCGATTCCTTGAATCGCACAAAGGACGAATCGAAGGTTGTAGATTCCTTTAGGATCGCGCTTAACGTGGTGAGGGGTGAGTGGTGAGGGAGAGAGTGGTGAGGGGCAGAGTGGTGAGGGGGAGAGTGGTGAGGGAGAGAGTGGTGAGGGGGAGAGTGGTGAGGGGGAGAGTGGTGAGGGGGAGAGTGGTGAGGGGGAGAGTGGTGAGGGGGAGAGTGGTGAGGGAGAGAGTGGTGAGGGGGAGAGTGGTGAGGGGGAGAGTGGTGAGGGAGAGAGTGGTGAGGGGGAGAGTGGTGAGGGGGAGAGTGGTGAGGGGGAGAGTGGTGAGGGGGAGAGTGGTGAGGGGGAGAGTGGTGAGGGAAAGAGTGAGGGGGAGAGTGGTGAGGGGGGAGAGTGGTGAGGGAGAGAGTGAGTGGTGAGCGGGAGAGTGGTGAGGGGGAGAGTGGTGAGGGGAGAGAGTGGTGGGAGAGTGGTGAGGGAGAGAGTGGTGAGGGGGAGAGTGGTGAGGGGAGAGTGGTGAGGGGGAGAGTGGTGAGGGAGAGAGTGGTGAGGGGGAGAGTGGTGAGGGGGAGAGTGGTGAGGGAGAGAGTGGTGAGGGGGAGAGTGGTGAGGGGGAGAGTGGTGAGGGGGAGAGTGGTGAGGGGGAGAGTGGTGAGGGGGAGAGTGGTGAGGGAAAGAGTGAGGGGGAGAGTGGTGAGGGGGAGAGTGGTGAGGGAGAGAGTGGTGAGGGGAGAGAGTGGTGAGGGGGAGAGTGGTGAGGGAGAGTGGTGGTGAGGGAGAGTGGTGGTGAGGGGGAGAGTGGTGAGGGGGAGAGTGGTGAGGGAGAGAGTGGTGAGGGAGAGAGTGGTGAGGGGGAGAGTGGTGAGGGGGAGAGTGGTGAGGGGGAGAGTGGTGAGGGAAAGAGTGAGGGGGAGAGTGGTGAGGGGGAGAGTGGTGAGGGGGAGAGTGGTGAGGGAGAGAGTGAGTGGTGAGCGGGGAGAGTGGTGAGGGGGAGAGTGGTGAGGGGGAGAGTGGTGAGGGAGAGAGTGGTGAGGGGGAGAGTGGTGAGGGGGAGAGTGGTGAGGGGGAGAGTGGTGAGGGAGAGAGTGGTGAGGGGGAGAGTGGTGAGGGGGAGAGTGGTGAGGGAGAGAGTGGTGAGGGGGAGAGTGGTGAGGGAGAGAGTGGTGAGGAGGAGAGTGGTGAGGGGGAGAGTGGTGAGGGAGAGTGGTGGTGAGGGAGAGTGGTGGTGAGGGAGAGTGGTGGTGAGGGGAGAGTGGTGAGGGGGAGAGTGGTGAGGGGGAGAGTGGTGAGGGAGAGAGTGGTGAGGGAGAGAGTGGTGAGGGGGAGAGTGGTGAGGGAGAGTGGTGGTGAGGGGGAGAGTGGTGAGGGGGAGAGTGGTGAGGGGGAGAGTGGTGAGGGGGAGAGTGGTGAGGGAGAGAGTGGTGAGGGGGAGAGTGGTGAGGAGGAGAGTGGTGAGGGGGAGAGTGGTGGTGGTGAGTGGTGAGGGGGAGAGTGGTGAGGGGGAGAGTGGTGAGGGGGAGAGTGGTGAGGGGGAGAGTGGTGAGGGGGAGAGTGGTGAGGGAGAGAGTGGTGAGGGGGAGAGTGGTGAGGAGGAGAGTGGTGAGGGGGAGAGTGGTGGTGGTGAGTGGTGAGGGGGAGAGTGGTGAGGGGGAGAGTGGTGAGGGGGAGAGTGGTGAGGGGGAGAGTGGTGAGGGGGAGAGTGGTGAGGGGGAGGTTGAGTGAGTGGTGATTGGTGAGGGTGAGTGGGGAGGATGAGTGGCGGTTGTTAGTGGTGATTAGTGAGGGGTGAGTGGTGAGGGTTAGTGGTGAGCATGAGTGGTGAGTGTTGAGCGTGAGTGGTGAGGGTGAGTGGTGATTGTTGAGGATGAGTGGTGAGTAGTGAGGGTGAGTGGTGAGGGTGAGTGGTGAGT
This sequence comes from Lethenteron reissneri, assembly GCF_015708825.2. NCBI lineage: Eukaryota > Metazoa > Chordata > Hyperoartia > Petromyzontiformes > Petromyzontidae > Lethenteron > Lethenteron reissneri. Next base: position 487,422 of record NC_083789.1, on the reverse strand, counting down.
GGTGAGGGTGAGTGGCGGTTGTGAATGGTGATTAGTGAGGGGTGAGTGGTGAGGGTGAGCGTGAGTGGTTAGGGTGAGTGGTGAGGGTGAGCAGTGAGGGTGAGCAGTGAGGGTGAGTGGTGATTGGTGAGGCTGTGATTGGTGAGGATGAGTGGTGAGTGGTCAGGGTGAGTGGTGAGGGTGAGTGGTGAGCGGTGAGGGTGAGTGTTGAGGGTGAGTGGTGAGTGGTTAGGGTGAGTAGTGAGGGTGAGTGGTGAGCGTGAGTGGTGAGTGGTGAGCGTGACTGGTGAGGGAGAGTGGTGAGGGAGAGTGGTGAGGGAGAGTGGTGAGGGTGAGTAGTGAGTGGTGAGGGTGAGTGGTGATTGGTGAGGGTGAGGGTGAGTGGGGAGGGTGAGTGGCGGTTGTTAGTGGTGATTAGTGAGGGGTGAGTGGTGAGGGTGAGCGTGAGTGGTGAGGTTGAGTGGTGAGCAGTGAGGGTGAGTGGTGATTGGTGAGGGTGTGATTGGTGAGGATGAGTGGTGAGGGTGAGTAGTGAGGGTGAGTGGTTGTTGTGAGGGTGAGTGGTTGTTGTGAGGGTTCATTGGTGAGGGTGAGTGGTAAGAGTGAGTGGTGAGGGTGAGTGACGGTTGTGAGAGGTGATTAGTGAGTGGTGAGGGTGAGTGGTGAGGGTTAGTGGTGAGGGTGAGTGGCGGTTGTGAGTGGTGATTAGTGAGGGGTGAGTGGTGAGGGTGAGCGTGAGTGGTGAGGGTGAGTGGTGAGGGTGAGCGGTGAGGGTGAGCAGTGAGGGTGAGTGGTGATTGGTGAGGATGTGATTGGTGAGGATGAGTGGTGAGTGGTCAGGGTGAGTGGTGAGCGGTGAGGGTGAGTGTTGAGGGTGAGTGGTGAGCGGTGAGGGTGAATGTTGAGGGTGAGTGGTGAGTAGTGAGGGTGAGTGGTAAGCGTGACTGGTGAGTGGTGAGGGTGAGTGGTGAGGGAGAGTGGTGAGAGAAAGTGGTGAGGGTGAATGGTGAGGGTGAGTGGTGAGGGTGAGTGGTGATTGGTGAGGGTGAGTGGTGAGGGTGAGTGGGGAGGGTGAGTGGCAGTTGTGAGTGGTGATTAGTGAGAGGTGAGTGGTGAGGGTGAGCGTGAGTGGTGAGGGTGAGCGGTGAGGGTGAGCAGTGAGGGTGAGTGGTGATTGGTGAGGGTGCGATTGGTGAGGATGAGTAGTGAGGGTGAGTGGTTGTTGTGAGGGTGAGTGGTGAGGGTGAGTGATGAGGGTGAGTGGTAAGAGTGAGTGGTGAGGGTGAGTGACGGTTGTGAGAGGTGATTAGTGAGTGGTGAGGGTTAGTGGTGAGCATGAGTGGTGAGGGTGAATGGTGTGGGTGAGTGGTGAGGGTGAGTGGTGAGGGCGAGTGGTGAGGGTGAGGGGTGAGTGGTGAGGGGTGAGTGGTGAGGGTGAGTGATGACGAAGAGTGGTGAGGTTGAGTGGTGAGTAGTAAGGGTAAGTGGTGATGGTGAGGGTTAGTGGCGAGGGTAAGTGGTGAGTGGTCAGTGGTGAGCGGTCAGGGTTAGTGGTGAGGGTGAGTGGTGATGGTGAGGGGTGAGTGGTGAGTGGTGAGGGTGAGTGGTGAGTGGTGACGGTGAGTGGTGAGGGAGAGTGGTGAGGGAGAGGGGTGAGGGTGAGTGTTGAGGGTGAATGGTGAGGGTGAGTGGTGAGGGAGAGAGTGGTGAGGGAGAGAGTGGTGAGGGGAGAGTGGTGAGGGGAGAGTGGTGAGGGAGAGTGGTGGTGAGGGGGAGAGTGGTGAGGGGGAGAGTGGTGAGGGAGAGAGTGGTGAGGGGGAGAGTGGTGAGGGAGAGAGTGGTGAGGGAGAGAGTGGTGAGGGAGGAGTGGTGAGGGAGAGTGGTGGTGAGGGAGAGTGGTGGTGAGGGAGAGTGGTGGTGAGGGGGAGAGTGGTGAGGGGAGAGTGGTGAGGGGGAGAGTGGTGAGGGGGAGAGTGGTGAGGGAGAGAGTGGTGAGGGGAGAGTGGTGAGGGAGAGAGTGGTGAGGGAGAGAGTGGTGAGGGGGGAGAGTGGTGAGGGAGAGTGGTGGTGAGGGAGAGTGGTGGTGAGGGGGAGAGTGGTGAGGGGGAGAGTGGTGAGGGGGAGAGTGGTGAGGGAGAGAGTGGTGAGGGAGAGAGTGGTGAGGGGGAGAGTGGTGAGGGAGAGTGGTGGTGAGGGGGAGAGTGGTGAGGGGGAGAGGGGTGAGGGGGAGAGTGGTGAGGGGGAGAGTGGTGAGGGAGAGAGTGGTGAGGGGGAGAGTGGTGAGGAGGAGAGTGGTGAGGGGGAGAGTGGTGGTGGTGAGTGGTGAGGGGGGAGAGTGGTGAGGGGGAGAGTGGTGAGGGGGGAGAGTGGTGAGGGGGAGAGTGGTGAGGGGGAGAGTGGTGAGGGAGAGAGTGGTGAGGGGGAGAGTGGTGAGGAGGAGAGTGGTGAGGGGGAGAGTGGTGGTGGTGAGTGGTGAGGGGGAGAGTGGTGAGGGGGAGAGTGGTGAGGGGGAGAGTGGTGAGGGGGAGAGTGGTGAGGGGGAGGTTGAGTGAGTGGTGATTGGTGAGGGTGAGTGGGGAGGATGAGTGGCGGTTGTTAGTGGTGATTAGTGAGGGGTGAGTAGTGAGGGTTAGTGGTGAGCATGAGTGGTGAGTGTTGAGCGTGAGTGGTGAGGGTGAGTGGTGATTGTTGAGGATGAGTGGTGAGTAGTGAGGGTGAGTGGTGAGGGTGAGTGGTGAGTGGTGAGGGTGAGTGGCGGTTGTGAATGGTGATTAGTGAGGGGTGAGGGTGAGCGTGAGTGGTTAGGGTGAGTGGTGAGGGTGAGCAGTGAGGGTGAGCAGTGAGGGTGAGTGGTGATTGGTGAGGCTGTGATTGGTGAGGATGAGTGGTGAGTGGTCAGGGTGAGTGGTGAGGGTGAGTGGTGAGCGGTGAGGGTGAGTGTTGAGGGTGAGTGGTGAGTGGTTAGGGTGAGTAGTGAGGGTGAGTGGTGAGCGTGAGTGGTGAGTGGTGAGCGTGACTGGTGAGGGAGAGTGGTGAGGGAGAGTGGTGAGGGAGAGTGGTGAGGGTGAGTAGTGAGTGGTGAGGGTGAGTGGTGATTGGTGAGGGTGAGGGTGAGTGGGGAGGGTGAGTGGCGGTTGTTAGTGGTGATTAGTGAGGGGTGAGTGGTGAGGGTGAGCGTGAGTGGTGAGGTTGAGTGGTGAGCAGTGAGGGTGAGTGGTGATTGGTGAGGGTGTGATTGGTGAGGATGAGTGGTGAGGGTGAGTAGTGAGGGTGAGTGGTTGTTGTGAGGGTGAGTGGTTGTTGTGAGGGTTCATTGGTGAGGGTGAGTGGTAAGAGTGAGTGGTGAGGGTGAGTGACGGTTGTGAGAGGTGATTAGTGAGTGGTGAGGGTGAGTGGTGAGGGTTAGTGGTGAGGGTGAGTGGCGGTTGTGAGTGGTGATTAGTGAGGGGTGAGTGGTGAGGGTGAGCGTGAGTGGTGAGGGTGAGTGGTGAGGGTGAGCGGTGAGGGTGAGCAGTGAGGGTGAGTGGTGATTGGTGAGGATGTGATTGGTGAGGATGAGTGGTGAGTGGTCAGGGTGAGTGGTGAGCGGTGAGGGTGAGTGTTGACGGGTGAGTGGTGAGCGGTGAGGGTGAATGTTGAGGGTGAGTGGTGAGTAGTGAGGGTGAGTGGTAAGCGTGACTGGTGAGTGGTGAGGGTGAGTGGTGAGGGAGAGTGGTGAGAGAAAGTGGTGAGGGTGAATGGTGAGGGTGAGTGGTGAGGGTGAGTGGTGATTGGTGAGGGTGAGTGGTGAGGGTGAGTGGGGAGGGTGAGTGGCAGTTGTGAGTGGTGATTAGTGAGAGGTGAGTGGTGAGGGTGAGCGTGAGTGGTGAGGGTGAGCGGTGAGGGTGAGCAGTGAGGGTGAGTGGTGATTGGTGAGGGTGCGATTGGTGAGGATGAGTAGTGAGGGTGAGTGGTTGTTGTGAGGGTGAGTGGTGAGGGTGAGTGATGAGGGTGAGTGGTAAGAGTGAGTGGTGAGGGTGAGTGACGGTTGTGAGAGGTGATTAGTGAGTGGTGAGGGTTAGTGGTGAGCATGAGTGGTGAGGGTGAATGGTGTGGGTGAGTGGTGAGGGTGAGTGGTGAGGGCGAGTGGTGAGGGTGAGGGGTGAGTGGTGAGGGGTGAGTGGTGAGGGTGAGTGATGACGAAGAGTGGTGAGGTTGAGTGGTGAGTAGTAAGGGTGAGTGGTGATGGTGAGGGTTAGTGGCGAGGGTAAGTGGTGAGTGGTCAGTGGTGAGCGGTCAGGGTTAGTGGTGAGGGTGAGTGGTGATGGTGAGGGGTGAGTGGTGAGTGGTGAGGGTGAGTGGTGAGTGGTGACGGTGAGTGGTGAGGGAGAGTGGTGAGGGAGAGGGGTGAGGGTGAGTGTTGAGGGTGAATGGTGAGGGTGAGTGGTGAGGGTGAGTGGTGAGGTTGAGTGGTCAGGTTAAGTGGTGAGGGTGAATGGGGAGGGTGAGTGCTGAGGGTGTGGTGAGAGTGAGTGGTGAGGGTGAGTGGTTAGGATTTGTGATGATGGTGAGTGGTGAGGGTGAGTGTTGATGTTGAGGGTGAGTGGTGAGGGTATGTGGTCAATAGTAAGGGTGAGTGGTGAGAGTGAGTGGTGGGTGGTGAGGGTGAGTGGTGAGGTTGAGTGGTGAGGGTTAGTGGAGAGTGGTGAGTGGTTATTGGTCAGTGGTGATTGGTCAGGATGAATGGTGAGTAGTGAGGGTGAGGTTGAGTGGTGAGGTTGAGTGGTGAGGGTGAGTGGTGAGTGGTGAGGGTGAGTGGTGAGGGTGAGTGGTGAGGCAGAATGGTGAGGGTGAATGGTGAGAGTGAGTGGTGAGGGAGAGTGGTGAGGGTGAGTGGTGATGGTGAGGGGTGAGTGGTGAGGGTGAGTGGTGAGGGTGAGTGGTGATGGTGAGTAGTGAGGGTGAGGGGTGAGTGGTCAGTGGTGAGCGGTCAGGGTTAGTGGTGAGTGGTGATGGTGAGGGGTGAGTGGTGAGTGGTGAGGGTGAGGGGTGAGTGGTGACGGTGAGTGGTGAGGGAGAGTGGTGAGGGAGAGGGGTGAGGGTGAGTGTTGAGGGTGAATGGTGAGGGTGAGTGGTGAGGGTGAGTGGTGAGGTTGAGTGGTCAGGTTAAGTGGTGAGGGTGAGTGGGGAGGGTGAGTGCTGAGGGTGTGGTGAGAGTGAGTGGTGAGGGTGAGTGGTTAGGATTTGTGATGATGGTGAGTGGTGAGGGTGAGTGTTGATGTTGAGGGTGAGTGGTGATGGTGTGTGGTCAATAGTAAGGGTGAGTGGTGAGAGTGAGTGGTGGGTCGTGAGGGTGAGTGGTGAGGTTGAGTGGTGAGGGTTAGTGGAGAGTGGTGAGTGGTGATTGGTCAGTGGTGATTGGTCAGGATGAATGGTGAGTAGTGAGGGTGAGGTTGAGTGGTGAGGGTGAGTGGTGGTTATGACGGTGAGTGGTGAGGGTGAGTGGTGAGTGGTGAGGCAGAATGGTGAGAGTGAGTGGTGAGTGGTGAGGGTGAGTGGTGATGGTGAGGGGTGAGGGTGAGTGGTGAGGGTGAGTGGTGAGGGTGAGGGGTGAGTGGTGAGGATGAGTGGTGAGGTTGAGTGGTGAGTAGTAAGGGTGAGTGGTGATGGTGAGGGTTAGTGGTGAGGGTGAGTGGTGAGTGGTCAGTGGTGAGGGATCAGGGTTAGTGGTGAGGGTGAGTGGTGATGGTGAGGGGTGAGTGGTGAGTGGTGAGGGTGAGTGGTGACGGTGAGTGGTGAGGGAGAGTGGCGAGGGAGAGGGGTGAGGTTGAGTGGTGAGGTTAAGTGGTGAGGGTGAGTAGGGAGGGTGAGTGCTGAGGGTGTGGTGAGAGTGAGTGGTGAGGGTGAGTGGTGAGGGTGAGTGGTTAGGATTTGTGATGATGGTGAGTGGTGAGGGCAAGTGTTGATGTTGAGGGTGAGTGGTGAGGGTGTGTGGTGAATAGTAAGGGTGAGTGGTGAGAGTGAGTGGTGAGGGTAAGGGTGAGTGGTGAGTGGTCAGTGGTGAGGTTGAGTGGTGAGTAGGAAGGGTGAGTGGTGAGTGGTGAGGGTGAGTGGTCAGGGGTGAGGGTTAGTGGTGAGGTTGAGTAGTGAGTAGGAAGGGTGAGTGGGGAGGGTGAGTGGTCAGTGGTGAGGGAGGGGTCAGGGTTAGTGGTGAAGGTGAGTGGTGAGGGTGAGTGGTGAGGGTTAGTGGTGAGGGGTGATTGGTGGTGGTGAGGGTGAGTGGTGAGGGTGAGTGGTGATGGTGAGTAGTGAGGGTGAGTAGTGAGGGTGAGTGGTGATGGTGAGTGGTGATGGTGATGGGTGAGTGGTGACGAAGAGTGGTGACGTTGAGTGGTGAGTAGTAAGGGTGAGTGGTGAGGGTGATTGGTTAGGGTTTATGGTGATGGTGAGTGGTGAGGATGAGTGGTGAGGGTGAGTGGTGAGGGTGAGTGGTGAATGGTGAGTGGTGAGGGTAAGTGGTGATGGTGAGTAGTGAGGGTGAGTGGTTAGGGGTGAGTGGTGGGGATGAGTGGTGAGGGTGAGTGGTGAGGGGCAGTGGTGAAGGTGAGTGATGAAGGTGAGTAGTAAGTAGTGAGGATGAATGGTGAGTGGTGAGGGTGATTAGTGAGTAGTGAGGGTGAGTGGTGAGGGTGATTAGTGTGTAGTGAGGGTGAGTGGAGAGGGAGAGAGTGAGTGGTGAGCGTGAGTGGTGAGGGTGAGTGGTGGTGGTGAGGGTGAGTGGTAAGCGTGAGTGGTGAGGCAGAGGGTGAGTGGTGAGGGTGAGTGGTGAGGCTGAATGGTCAGGGTGAATGGTGAGAGTGAGTGGTGAGTGGTGAGGCTGAATGGTCAGGGTCAATGGTGAGAGTGAGTGGTGAGGGTTAGTGGTGAGGGTGTTTGGTGATTGGTGAGTGGTGACGGTGAGTGGTGAGGGTGAGTGGTGAGGGAGATTGGTGAGGGAGATTGGTGAGTTGTGAGGGTGAATGGTGAGTAGTGAGTGGGAGTGGTGAGTGGTGAGGATGAGTGGTGAGGGTGAGTTGTGAGTGGTGAAAGGTATTGTCAAAGCCCACCGGGCTTTGACAATACCTTAGTATCTGTGTATATATGTAAGGTTATTAAGAAATATATTTTTCACCCGGGCAACGCCGGGTACTTCTGCTAGTTGTGTTATAAATTTTGGCACAGGTCAATCCCATTTGGCAATAAATGCACATTTTCGATGGGGACCTGATTACACGATACACACCTGGTTACAGCAAAAAAAGCCATGAAGAAAACAATGCCACGAACAGCTGTACATGGTCAAGTTCCAACTGGAAAGGTCGTGCATCAGCTCGGTACAACAACAGAATACGAGGCTCGTAGACTGCATCACATACAAACTGTTGTGGAGTGTTATGAGCTGTAATTCTACTTCAGCAGCCTATGGACTACCTGGAATATTTTTCCCGAGTAACCATTACTGTTGAATGGGCCTCGTGGTTTTGGTGGATGGCTCTTGCTGGTAAAAACTCGCAGCATTTGTTTAACAGGTTTAACTGCTGTTTACATTCGGAAAGTTGAGATTTGGCTTAAACATTTATGGAAAACACTCATCCAGGGGGCCTGCAGGCTGAGGTACTAAAGTGAACATTTCATGTATAGGCAAACTTGTCTGAGCAGTTAGGATCTGGTTAATAGTCCATTAAATGTATCAGAATCTGAATATATTGGATGAATCCGACGAGCTATTAAGCTCTTGGCACAGACGTCAGTAGGTGCGGGTCAATGCCACAACAACAACACGATAGGAAGGCAAAGTGTTGTGAAGGTAAACATCACAAATATCGTTCGTGAACAATTTGTTTTTTGGCATGCATTCTGCAATCTCCTGTGTTCCTCTTCCTGCCCCTCAACGTAATTTAATGAATGCACCTCCATTATTTGCAGTTTTTAACACGTCTTTGTCATTGTTTATGCTTCTGGTCCATATGACGTAGATACTCTGATTAAACACGTTTTTTTTACAATAATTGATGTATGGCTTTTTATTATTAAGTCAGTCCATACCGACTACATCTGTCGGTTCACTAGCATTCAAGAAAGCATGGTGGTGCTGCTGATGGGATACAGTTGAATCCGTTCATAGTTTGCTTGTACGGAATTGGTGCTGCTGAAATTACACTGAGAAGGCCTTGGAGTTGTGTCAAAAATGTAACACGTTCCTGTGGAGGGAGCTGGTAGGAACGTTGGGTTGCTCGGTCAACGGCGGCGTGGTGTATTCTGTAAATATTCCCGACTGTGAGGGCGGGCCACAAGCCGGCGTGAGTAGGTTAAACGTTGAGTTTTATAAGGGCACCACGGGGTGACCAGCCCCTCCCCACCCAGCCCCACCCCTCCCACAGCCCCACCCTCCCCACCCAGCTCCTCCCTGCACGACGGACAACAATCCCCTGTGGGCTGGTGTAACCAGGAGGTTCCTACCAGTAAAACATTTTACTTTGTGGAGAGAAATTGAAGTTCAAATGAAGATTGAGGACGGTGGAGAAGCGACGCTCACAACGGGTGGATAAAACCTCGCAAGGCGATGTAGTAGGAAGCACAGGCGATGCATCAGCCAACCATTGGGGGATTTTCCGCAACCTGTCCGCAATGAACCACGCCACGCGATGGCTGCAAGCGCACCTAGCGTGGCACGGGCGCTGTGTTGACGTCTCGCTACTTAGTGGCGAATGGCGTTTGTATGTGTACGTCTGTGTGAGTGTGTGCACGTCTGTGTGAGTGTGTGCACGTCTGTGTGAGTGTGTGCACGTCTGTGTGAGTGTGTGCACTCTGTGTGAGTGTGTGCACTCTGTGTGAGTGTGTGCACGTCTGTGTGAGTGTGCACTCTGTGTGAGTGTGTGAGCGGTAGTGGAGCGGTCAGCGCGCTTTGCTGTGAACCCGGCAACTCAAGTTCGATTCCCGCTCACGGCCAATCCCAGTGACTTATTTTAATCAGGCCCGTGCCTCCCCTAGGTTGACTCAGCCTAAAACGTGTAGCTGATGCGGTGTGTAAATATTTCTGCTTATGAGACAGGCGGCTGGGCGTGGTGCTGGTCACCCACCCTCTCAAGTGTCTCAATTTGGATTACAACAGCAACATCATCGCCCCCTACCGCGAAAACTTCACAGGACCCTCCTGAAAAAGATGTGAGACTCAGGCGTTCATGGTGAACAAGCGTCAAGGATCAAAATATATAGTTTAAATACAATAAGCGATGATCACGATACCGTGTGATATGTAGAAATACGGACCCTTACGATTATCATGGAAACCATGTATCTTACAATATGAGGAAGCTATTGGAGCTATGCACTCTAAAGTCTACATCGAAAACTCATGGTTGTGTGTTGCGTGTGTTCAACATCCGTACACATCGTAAAGAGAAGCCGCGGCACGATGATCGTGGATGCCGCGTGGGTCGCGAACATCGCGACCCCCCCCCGAGTCCACGTGCTCTGTGATGCCGCCGCCACGAAGCCGTTCGGCAGGCGCCCCATCCCCGACCTCGCCACCACCAAGCAACGGAGCCAACCCCTCGCCCCCCTCACCTGACCTCACATGAACACACCCGCACGCATTTTTCCCCACCCATAGAGCTGGAAGGGGAGATCACCTGATCGACCGGTTTTTATCCGAGAAACCCTTATCGGGATTAACTCTCACGGTTTCCGGCGATCAGGGAATTGGACGACCTCCCCCGTGCTACGTTGCGCCGCGGCGCTGCGACCGGCCTTAATATGGTGTGGTCGCGGCGTGGGGCATTCGGCCACCGCGGTTGAGGCGCATCCCCCCACACACACCCCCACGGGTCGACGAGACAGGCGGAGGAGGGACGGGGCGGCATAGTTTAGGGTGCGCAATTGATAGGGCAGGTGGTGGGGACATGCGGAAGCTCCGCGCTTAACTTCAGCAGCGCGCCGTGGTGATGGACGCCGCTGCATGGTGCGACGGAGCACGGCGCCATGCATGAGAAAGGAATAAATTAGAATTTACGCCGCACATTGATTAGCATGTCAAATGCGCCCGGAACCGCCGTGCGCGTGCAAGGCGGCGCGAGCCCATTGTTAGGGAAGGGCTGAGGGACGCCCTCCCGCTCGGAGCCGCATCCCTTTGATGTCGGGAGGATAAAAAGGGGGGGACAAACGAGAAATCGCTCTCTTCTCTCCAGCGCCAGGCGACAGGACGCTCTCCAGTCCAGCGACCCGAACGCCCGTGAGACGCATCGAGGCACGCTGCGAGTACGGGATCAACGAAGCGCCGTGGGCATCTAACAGGGAGTAAGGAGGTGAAGTAGGGTATCGTAAGCCGATAAATAGGGAATAGGTCCAGGGGAAGTAGGATAGGCTAGCCTCGTCGACTCACTGATTTAAACATTAATTACCAGGTAGCAGATAATAAATCATTAATAGCGAAGCGTGGCCTCGCGTGATCTTGTCGAGTAGTGTGAGCGTGTGGGTGCGCGTGTGTGCACAGTGGTTCGCCAGGTGAGTGAGCGCTGCGCGGAGCTGAGCGCGTGGGTGAGCGTGTGTGCACAGTGGTTCTGTAGTGCTGCGGCTCGCCTCGGGGGAACGCTGCGCAGAGCGGTGCGAGAGTGGGTGTCGCGTGTGTTCACTCCGTGTGTGATACAGGTGCGCGATCATAACGCGAGTATTCAGTGGTGAGTGAGTGCCGCGGAGAGCTGTGTGCGTGAGTGCGCATACGTTCGTTACGTGTCGGATACGGATGCGCATTTGTAACGTGCCGCACAGGGCTATAGACGGGCACACGCTCGCAGCGTGCGAGAGCTGTACGTCGCGGTGTAAAGAGGGGGAGTGTGGCGTTTGATTGATGATGATGATGTGCGCACGTATGCTCGCAGCGTGGGAGCGTGGCGCGAGGCTGTAACAGTAGGGGCGTCGTGTTCGAATGCCGGCGAAACCGTAGCGGGTAATAGGGAGGTGGGGTAACGTCAACGGAATAGGGGATGCAGGCGGGAGGGACCCCGGGGGCCAACGGCCCCCACAGCTCCGCCTATCGCGCGGGGGGGGAGGCGCGGGGGGGGCGGGAGGCGCGGGGGGGGGAGGCGCGGGGGGGGGGGGGCGCGCGGATCCTCACTCTGAGTCCAGCGGCGATGGAGCCCGGAGGGGACACGGAGTGCGAGGGGGGCTCGGCCAGGGGGGGCTCGGCCAGGGGGGGCTCGGCCAGGGGGGGCTCGGCGAGGGGGTCCGCGGCTCGAGCGGGCTCCTGTGCGCTGGGGGCTGCGCTGTGCATGGCGTTCGTCATCATCTTCGGAATCCTCGGTAAGGGACTCGGCGGGTGATGATGGTGGGAGGTGAGGGACGAGGTTTTGGGGTGATGGTGAGGTTGGTGGTGAGATAATGGCGAGGCGATGGTGAGGTGTCGTTGCTATTGCTTGTTTACGAGCCAACTCCGCGCGCCTTAGAGCGAAAGAGTTGAAGATGGAAAAGTTCAAATGAACGAATCGACCTCCTCGACGAGGATGGCTGCTGCGAGTTCCAGCGGTGAGGGGACTCCGTCTCTCGAGCGTCGCGTGAATGTCCCAGTCGATCGCTCATCTCACCCGCGTCCTCGCTCACCTTGCTACAATCGCGTGCTCTTCCATCCAGTCGATTTCAAAAGTTGTGTTTTTCCGATAAATAGCATGAAGTCTAACGGCGCCGCAGTGAGTGTAGGTGAGTGTTGACTCGGGGTAGGCGAGGGGGTGAGTGGGTGGGTGGGTGGGTGAGGAGTGTCACTCATGGGAATTGCCGCGTTCCCTGCCCGAGCAGCGCTCCTGGGGCCACTGTCTCCGTGCCCCGTGTCTCCGTGTCTCTGTGTCTCCGTGCCCCGTGTCTCCGTGTCCCTGTGTCCCCGTGTCTCTGTGTCTCCGTGCCCCGTGTCTACGTGTCCCCGTGTCTCCGTGCCCCGTGTCTCCGTGCCCCCTTGTCCCGTGTCCCCGTGTCTCCGTGTCTCCGTGCCCCTGTGTCCCCGTGTCTCCGTGTCTCCGTTTCCCCGTGTCTCGTGCCCCCTTGTCCCGTGTCCCCGTATCTCCGTGTCCCATGCCCCCTTGTCCCGTGTCTCCATGTCCCTGTGTCCCCGTGTATCCGTGCCCCTGTGTCCCCGTGTCTCCATGTCCCTGTGTCCCCGTGTCTCCGTGCCTCCGTGCCCCTGTGTCCCCGTGTCTCTGTGTCTCCGTGTCTCCGTTTCCCCGTGTCTCGTGCCCCCTTGTCCCGTGTCCCCGTATCTCCGTGTCCCATGCCCCCTTGTCCCGTGTCTCCGTGCCCCTGTGTCCCCGTGTCTCCATGTCCCTGTGTCTCCGTGTCTCCGTGCCCCTGTGTCCCCGTGTCTCCGTGCCCCTGTGTCCCCGTGGACTGCATTTACTCCACGTATAGTGTAAATGTAGTTGGCGAAATCAACCTTGAACGCGCCCGATCTCATGAGACGAGCGGTTTGAGGTGGGAGCGCGCGTGAACGGGCGACCACCGAGCGTGGCGGCTGTTCGAGGCTGCGGGGCGACGTTGTTGGTAGTGGGAGAGCAGTGGAGCAATTGTCCCGCACCATACTCCCTACCTTCACAACCCGCACAGACCAGCGTGGTGAAGTATGCTCAAAACACCGCACGATCTGCCTGTCGTGCGAAAGCCCTCACCCAGCAGGGGACTTACAAAGGGCTGTCCGTGTGGACGTCGTGTTGGTGATTTGCCTTCACCGTGGCTGCTGTTTGTGTGGACGGATTTGCTAGTCTATGGATTCCTCCCACACGAAATCCACGATGGATTTTGTGAGTTGATTTGTCGTCCATTTTTTTCCGTGGCATTCCAGTGTTTAAAGTGAGAGCTTGTTTCGAGAGCAAGATAAGTGTGCGTGGCTGCGGGACTGGTCGAGTTTTCGCATAACTCAGGGAAACAAGCACAGGCGTGGCCGCATTTAATAATTGTGTGAGCTCAAAACAAAGCATTTGACAAACCCCAATGGAAAAAGAACATACAAAAAAGGAAATAAAACAGAGTTACAAACACGAAGACTAAATAAAATAAGCACGGAATAATTCAACCTCCATGCAAGTAACGGTGCCAGGAAGATCCTCGCAAGAACCATTCAACATAGCCTTGGCAGCTGGCGCATCCAAATGAGGCGTCAGAGGAGATAGCGATATTGGCCCTCACCAAGTCCCATCTCGTCTTGTCCAATGTTCGAACTGATACGCGGCATCTCGCCTTCACAGAGTAGCCACAGAAGCCAGCGGACCCGTGCGCTGGGCACCCGTGCCTGGTCTGACTCGCCCCGTGCTCCCCGCTCCATTCGCTGCACGATTCACGGCTGTTTCACCTCTGGGTTTGCGTGGACATTAGACGGCTCGAGCAATGAATGACGCAACAATCACTATTCTCTTAAAAACTGACTTTAAACATTACAGGGCCATTCACCTCTCATCACACGAATCAATATAGTTCACACAGATCGCTTGGGAAGAGAATAACAGAAGCCATCAAGGTGCAAGAAATGTGCCCCTACCACGCACCACCACCAACCCTCAACAACACTGATTCAGCACTGGACAGGTTGTCAAATGGTGAACTGTGCTGAGATATAGTCGCTTACACTCGTCAATAACCGACCAGAGTCACGACAAAAGTGGCATTACGAACACAAATAAGCCGAAGAATTCATACAGAAACAAAATAACGTGAGACCGGCATGAAACCCCCCTTGGGGTTGAGTCTGGCATCAGCCAGCCGAACAGGAAGCCATCGTTCACTCCGCTGGTCCCTAGCCGATCGGCATCGCGGGCGATGCACGGAGACGCATTCCGGAACGACCCCGAGGATAAATCACACGGGGCCCGGCGACTCCCGCAGGAGCACCGGAACGGGCAGGAGCTGCGCGGGCAGTTCTCACACACACACGGTGACCTCCTGGCTGTGCGCGCCGTGCCCCCGTGCGGAAGGTCATTCGTTTGCTCTCTATGCGGTTCGGAGCGACGTGGGTGAACGTTGCGGGCGTTTGACTGCGCAGTCCGCTTCGTGGGTGGGTACTTTATGGGTCGTTTCTCCACATGTTCTGCTACAGACAAGAAGACCACGATCTGTACTGTGAATAGAAAGTGTTGTGGTTCATAAATACACATCTTCACCACGGTTCAGGGTTGTAGTAAAGCAACTAAATATTGAGATCACACCGCAATTCAAATACAGAATATGCACACACGTTTAACATGGGTTTCCTACGGGTTCTCCGATTTCCTCTAATAGCTAAAAATCAAACACACACTGTAGGTATTGGACAAACATCCCAATGCTGAATATTTACCTGAAAATGTCTCCATTGAGATGACACAGCAACAGCAGCAACATCGCCCCCAACTGCGACGGTCTGGCAGGACCCTCCTGAAAGAAGCGTTGAGACTCATGCTTGCCTTGGGAAACAAGCGAAGTATTAATAATAGTATAGAACAGTAATCAAGCAGCACTGAATAATGGATAATACGGAATCTTATTCATTGAATGCATTTGGTATTTTCGCCATCCTTATAGTGCAAGGCAATCACACACACACAGTCTGCCGGATGATCATAGTCGGGGCGATATCGCTGTGCGCGATCCCGATTGAGTGACTCAGTGAACACCACTCGAGGTGAGTCCAGGAAGCGATACACCACAGACATGTCAGCCGACAACTTCCACCGCGCACAATCTGCACAGATTATTCACGCGGCGATACCGAGCTCAGCTTGTAATGTGACCCCACATGCACATCCTGGGCAATGTCACCGTTGAGCCTTAATATGACATTCGACTTAAGTTGATATTTCACCTAATATTTTGCCGTATATTGTTTTCCAGACTATGTTTTTCCTCTCACACGCCAAGAGCAGTAGAAGAGCATCTGTTTTATTAATAAGCTCACACACGAGTGAACTTGGAAATGCAGATTCCATAATTTCCCAAAACAATTATCACAAAGTCTGAGCACACAATACAAGCCCCGGAGCTCTCCCATGCAGCACACACGCGCAAGGCTCTCCATCCCACAAGCGCACATTCACCAACACTCCTCCTCACTTCTCCCCCTGTGCCACCGTGCCCCTGTGGATCTCTTCACGCCCCCGGCAGACATTCTCATTTCCTTAGGCAACAGCCTCTGAAGGGGTGGAAATCCCTCTTGCCTTCCAGAACAATATCTCTGCGTTCGAAGCAGCGCTCGTTTTCTCCCGGTGGTGGGGTTCTGTCGGCATGGCTTCCTCCCTTCTGTGGTAGAGCGAGGAGTCAAGTGCGGAGCATCTGCGGAGAGCAGTTTAAGCCGTGGCGTTGCTAAATCAGTCATCCAACTCTCTCCTGTCCCCACCACACGATCGGCTGCGTCCGTGGTGGAAACTAGAGTCCTGCAAATGTCGCCTCGCCCGGTCCATCGGTGTCAGCTCCGTGCTTGGAGGTCGATCTTCAATATTGCTACTCGGCAGAAGCTCTCACGGTGTTCAACGTGCTGCGCTGGGTCCGATCATTGATGTCATCCCACCACCACCACCACAATCACGTCCGTCTTTGTCTTCCTTTTGCCCTTCAGCCTCCCCAAAGAGAAGGCGCGACGGCAGAGAGGCTCCCTGAGAGCCTCGCGCTCCACGCTGCCGAAGTCTCGCGCCAATCTGGGCCGTCCCATGATTTGTTAAACTTCCTTGTTCATCATTTTCTTGTCCATCCTATCCGCAAACATGCTCCTACAATTTAAACTCTAAAGCGCTTCTATCCTCCGGATGAATTGTGTTTTGTCGGGGACCAAGGCTCACATCCCGTTCAGTCCCATCGAGCACACGCAGCCTGGAGAGCGCGGAGTGGTGTTCGCGCTCAGACCTCGATGGCCATCAAGCCAGGTGTCCTGCCTCTCTTGAATGCCTCTTGATTGCTCGCGGCCCTGGAGACCGCGCTGAGGCCAGTGATATTCCACACATTACAACAAACCTAAAACTATATCCCATCTTGTTAACGTAACATACCCTACTTGCAATGTGAATAGAAAAAATGAGAATACTATGCAGTGAACGGCACCCGCGGCAGCATAATCGCGATGTCGCCTCCCCCTCCCTCCTCTCCTCCCCCCAGTATTGGTCACGGCAGCCTCTGTGGTTATTCCCCCGATGTTTCACTCAGACCCGTATTTTATAGAGAGGGGTCTTTGCTGATACATCTGTCGTTTGAGTGAAACATGTAAATTACAATAAAGTTCAAGTATTAAATCATACTCTTTGGTTCTTTCGGTAAAGTCACGTGGGTAGAAATAAAATAAAATCATATTTCTTTTAAATAAACGCATGCGTATTACAGCGCACGCATGAATGGTAAACTCCTGATGATATTTCACAAGAACCCCATTATTATTATTTTTTCTACCTATGTGACTTTACCGAAAGAACCAAAGAGTAAAGAAACCCAAAGTCGATTATTTTAAACTCCTGAGTCGACTCAAGACGCGCACGTGCGTTCAGCCGCCGCGTGCAGCTCACGCCGAAGTGGCTCCCACGGGCACCCGCACCCACCGCTGCCGGCCGTTCATCACTGAGTGCAGCAGTTATGCAATTACCGCAGCAATGCATTTAACAATTAAAACCACGTGTCTAGCGAAACTATCATCACGATCGGCGGCGGTGTCTCGAGCCAAGACAATATGCGCAATAAAAGTTATCAGCAGTGTTCATGAATTGCTGGGTCAACTATTTTTTCATGGCTCGCATAAGCCCTTGCCTATGGGAACAGCACGAGTTAAATTTGCCAATTGGCTTGGCTGTAGAGAAATGTTTTTAAACAATTCTGTTTTGTTTAAAATGTCAGGAGATGTCAAGGACAGGCAATCTGTTATTATAGCAAACACAGAACACGAAGTCCTACTCATCATCCAGAGTACCGACTCAGTGGAGCGGTTCCATTCCGTTCAGCTCCCACATCCATGCCGGGCGGAAGGCCGTCGACTGCCCATGCATTCATCCTGCACCGCGCTTGACCTCTTGTGGGCCTCACGAGCCATGTTTCCGGAGTTATAATGCAATGGCCGAGTATTACAGTAACGCAGGCTATTTAAGACAAAGTAAAAGAGAAAATATTTTCAAACATAAAACATGTTCAAAGTGGGTACACAGGAGGTCATGTGGACAGTTGTGGCAAGAGACTAAAAGGGCAAAAATAATTTCACAACTGTGACTCCCAGTTACCCTGCAAGAGACGACGGAACACTGCCGATGCGATTGTGCAAACATTGTCATGCTACACGTGTTCCCATAGTCAGGCAATTGTTATGAGTCTGGCTGGATTTCAACTGTTCAAAATTTCATGATCAGCCATAATTTATCCAATGCTACATAATGGCCTCCCCATCTCGTCGCCATATGTTACAGTCTCACAGTTCAACAATCGTGAGAGTTCATTAATATCAGCTGATTTCTGCACTTCGCCTCTGCAGTGGATCTAGTCGTGGGCGTCTTCTCTCCTTTAGCTGCCAATCTCGTCAGCCCTGACCGAATATTGGCGTCTAAATCTGGTCTTTTTGTGTCCCTGGATGTTCCTCGAAGCAGATGAAGGTCATAATGACATAATTACCTTTATTTATCCGGGGAAATCCTCACCAAATCTCACGACTTGTATGAGAGTTCAGCATTGGGGCCTTTGGGCAAATTTTAATCGTCACGGATTGGCTTTTGGAATTGAGACCAGAGTCGTTGGAGAAAGCCCACACATCCAATAGCTGATGACACCTGGTATTCCCAGGCAGTCTTTCATCCAGGCACTTGACTGGCTCAACCCGGGCGTGTGTACGGGGCTCTGGGGGGGGGGGGGGGGTCGGTGTGGGGGTTGTGGAGGGGTGGTCTGCAGGGTGGGTGTGGGGCTGATGTGGAACACAGTGAACCGGCCATGCATCATCTCCCTGTACGTTTCACTCTGGGAAAAACACCCCTCACTCTACCCCCACACCCACCCCGGGGAGTCACGGCGGCTCTGATTCTTTCCAAGAATTTTTTCGAATCAAATCACGCAAAGATTTTCGCTGGATTTTTTGTTCTTTTGTAACCGCACAACTTCTCCCTTCACCACAATAACATATTGACTATTTACTGTCCTTATCTTCCAAAACGCATGCGTTTGCGATTAAGGCTGTGTTCTTTTAATGGTCTAAACGCCTCGTGGATGTAATTGTGTATTCCCTTGTTCTGACATCACAACGCGGTTGTGTTTTCCCTGATTTCCTCTCAACAACAACTGCACAAAAATAGGAAAAGTTTAAGAATGCGCGCACAGAGGGCAGTGTAAACAACAACCCTGATAGCGTGGGGAGGAATTTCATCCACATTCCTTAAAAGGCACTGCGAGTTATTTTACTCTTCTCGTTATTGTTTTTACGTGCTATCCCACCAAGAAGGCCCTGTGGCCATTGTCAGCAGCATTCGGCACCGTCATCACAAATCGGGCATAAACTTCAGAGTTTTCTGTATTGGCGCGGGGCTCAGAGCACAGGCGCTTGCCTCGGCGCGCACGGCGCTCACCTTTGGGTGTAACGGCACCTTTTGTTTGTGTGCAGCTGTCGTCAACAGGTTAATCGTGATCGCGCCTCCAGACGTGTGCACCGCAGCGGAGTGCGTGGAGGCAGGTACGTGCCGGGGGAGCCTGCGCCAGCGTGAAGGGGGTGCGGGGTGAGTGGCGGGCCGGGCGGCACCTTGCCGAGAGACGCCCGGGGCCGAGACGGTGCCGCGATGCCGCGCGGTGCGTACGGCGTGCCTGGGTGGTGCGTGGCGTGAGTCCTGTTCAGATGTTTCGGGGACGAGTCCGGCTGCAGCTCCTCGGAGATGTAATGGTGGGGGGGAGGGGGGTAGAGATATTGTGTTGGCAGGGGGGGGGGGGGCTACAGCAGTGATTGACCACTAGGGGGAGAGTGAACTTTGGTGGTGCCAAGGGAACATTTGGGTCAACTCCAGGAGCTCCACAAACGCTGCTCCTATCTAGATTGCCTATAGCCACGATCCCTACAAGACCCACATGCCGGTGCTGTATACACGTAGAGCAGATCTCGTGGGGGGCTTGGCTGATGAGATGCCCGCCCGTCTCGGCGCGTAGCGGCCGCGGTGATGCAGAAGCTGGACTGGAGCGTGGATCCGTGCGACGACTTCTTCCGCTTCTCGTGCGCGGGCTGGGTGCGCGCCAACCCCATCCCCGAGGACGCCTCCACCCACGGCACCTACTCGCACGTGCGCAAGCAGGTGGACCTGAAGCTCAAGGGTGAGAGGCCACCGCTCGCCCGCCTCCTGCACAACCGCAGACATTGGCGGCGGTGGGGAGGCTGCGCGGTGGTGACGCTCGTGCCTGCAGCAAGCAGCACCTGGGTTCGATCCTCGAATCGGGCGCCTTTTGTGATGGAGTTTGCATGTTCTCCTCCTGTTCTAAATGAGTTTGCTCCGAATTCTCCGGTTTACTCCCGTAGATTAAATCATAAATTGAACTGTTTGGTTAAAACAACCGAATGCGGAAAACTTGCCTGCAAATTACTCAATTGGGATCACACGTAGATCACACGTAGATCACACGTAGATCACACTTAGATCACACATAGATCACACTTAGATCACACGTAGATCACACGTAGCAGCAGCATCGCCCCGGATGGCGAACACTTGGCAGGTCCCTCCTGAAGAAGAGTTGAGGCTCGGTGATGATTTCCTGGATAAAAGCGAGTAAATAAAACATCAAAAGGCGTCCTATTCTAGCCCAGTGATGACTCGTATCGCTTACACCATCAGGGTTGGTGGAATCAGAATTGCGGGTGATTGAGCATTGTGGTCCCTGAGTGAACACGCGTAACAATACAGGACAAACGAAGGCGGAAATTCTCTGTACGTAGTTGGTACTCGTGGCTGTCTGACTTGCCTGCTTGTAGAACTTCTGGAGAGGGGTGGCGACGAGCACACGGAGCTGGAGGCCATCAGACGGGCGAAGGTTATGTACCGGTCCTGCATGAACGAGTGTGAGTTCACCAGCAACACGTGCACCCATGGACGAGTGTGGTCGTCGTGTTTCTCCCTTTCTTCTGATTTCCATCTAATCGCTGTACTTTGCTTTCTTCTGTCGTTTTGGTGACCCGGGTCACTCTGGGACGCGTGGCTCTCTCGTGCTCTCTTGTTGAGTTCCCACCAGCCGGGCTAGAACCCCTTCCCCCCAAGTGCTTGCCCGTGAGAAACCCCTCTGTCTCTAGAGCTCGCCCCTTGCCTGTCAATGAATCCAGCATCCAGTCACTGGTTTCGACATTCTGGGTCCCATCAGCAAAGTCAGGCCTGCTGAATAACAGTGCGTGACACCTCGCGTGTGTCTCTATGGCCCACACGCTGCTGTCACTGCAGACCACGTGTCCCCAGGCCGGTGCCGCGCTGCAGGCTGCGCCATTGGCACCGATCGCGACGCGTGGGCACCGCGTGTTCATTCACACCGAGGTGGGCGGCAGAGACGTGGCCCAGTGGCAGCTCTCGCGCCTCACAGCAAAGACGTTCCTCGGGTTCGATTCCTGACCCAGGTTCCTTTCTGTGAGGTCTTTGTCTGTTCTCCCCCTGTGCTGCGTGGGTTTCCTCCCGGTTGTCCGGTTTGCTCCCTCAGCTAAACAGAAACACATCCAGTGTGAGTGGTCTTGGTCCGGCATCGCCATGCTGCCTTCACCGAGCCCACGCGAACGCGCCGCCGTCACCGAAGTCGACACCCACACGGCCATCAGAGCGGAGTGCATCTGTCCATTGCAGCCCTCATCGAGGATCTGGACACTGCACCGCTACTGCAGCTGTTGTCCCACCCAATGCTGCGCTGGCCGGTCCTGAGCTCGACCGTCGGATGTGGCGACTCAAGCGGGGGGCTCGCTCCATGCCCCCACCAAGAGCCCTCCGCAGAGGCGGCGCCGTGGGACGCGGGCGCCTTCGACCTGAGGGAGACGCTGGCCGTGTTGAGCAGAAACTTCAGCCACTCCATTCTCATGTCCCTGCACCTGGGCACCGACGACAAGAGCTCGGCGCACTACATCCTGAAGGTGAGGCTCGCGTGGTACTCGTGATGCACCACTCGCTTTGTAACAGTTTATTTCAGACTCCACAATAATGTCTTTCACCTGCACCAAACTGAGACTGTTTTGATTAGCCGCCTTTGCTGCTGATGTTGTAACGAGAGTCGGAGAGGAAACGCGCCTTTCCTTTCTCCCGGAGGAAAGCGATCGAACGTTGCCACTCCTCGTGTCCATCGCTCGTCACATCCCGGAATTTTTCTCTGTCCGCAGTTTGACCAGGCTTCGCTGATCCTTCCAGCCAGAGAGGACTACACCACCAACAGCACGCAGGCAGTCACTGTGAGTCTCGGAGCGGCGGTGCGGGGGCTGCGTGCCCACGTCTTGTCTGATGTTCAGGTCCCTCGAGTTCGCTGTGGCCTGCTTGTTCACCAGACCCTGGAGGAGCGAAGCGATGACGGCGGCTCCCTCGGTGGGCCCTGAGATGTCCTCTGTTCCGATTGCTCCTCGTGGGTCCCTCGTGGCCGGGGTCAGGCTCGCTCGTGTCAATGCAACTCTCATGCTGACCCACAAGGGAGCACTGTGAATCGCCTTCACCCAGTGAGAGTGAAGCCACAGTCGACGCGAATGCTTCGTGTGCGTTCGGCGTGAGCTCCTATCCCCAGCGCTCCAACTCTCACCCGCTCACAACTAAAATACGCAGCTAAATTAAATAAATGTATCCGTATAATTAAAATAAAACGTATGCATATTGATTTTGAAAGTATGTCGTTGCCAACATTATACATATACTTTACACACCTAAGCATTGGTATTAGTCAGCCGTGTAGTAAGTTCCGTCACTATTGCTTGAGGGTGTAGGGGTTTGTAGTGCCCCCCTTGTGGGCAGGACGCACACGAGGGGGTCGCACCCCTTGCCGCTGCCAGCCTGTTGGCGCGTGTGCGCCGTGCAGCACCGCCAGGCGCTGCTGCGCCTCCTGGTCGACATCGCCCTGATGCTGGGAGCCGAGTCGCGCACCGCGCACGAGGACATGGCCGCCATCCTCAACTTCGAAGTGCAGTTGGCAAACGTAGGTAGCCAGCCGGCTCGCGTAGCGCCCTGCTCCACGCACCCTGCTCCCACGCACCCTGCTCCCACGCACCCTGCTCCCACGCACCCTGCTCCCACGCACCCTGCTCCCACGCACCCTGCTCCCACGCACCCTGCTCCCACGCACCCTGCTCCCACGCACCCTACTCCCACACACCCTGCTCCCACGCACTCTGCCCTCCGCGCGTTGTTGCCGTGTCGAGCCAGGCAGCTGCCTCGGTGCCGTTTGATTTTTCAGATTTTGGTCCCGAGGGAGAATCGCACAAGCGAGGCTCTCTACAACCGCTACACGGTGGCCGAACTGCAGAACCTGCTCCCGCAGGTACCTGCCCTGCCACTCGGTCGCTACCCCCACGCCCACACGTGTGATCAGGGTACATAAATCAATCCGATTTGATTTTAATAAAATCTGAAATAATTTGAGCAAACACACACACACTCCCTTCGGCTTGGTGAACCCGTGTCAACACAAGACATTGGTCAAACACCCCTCTATATGCTCCTCCTGCCATCGCCTTCATCACCAGCTCGACTCACAGGGCAGCCAGCATCTCAGGTGGGCGTCCTACGCGTCGCAGTGTTCTCATGCGCAGTCTGCGGGGTGCTGCGTGCAGTTCGATTGGCTGCGCTTCATGAAGGCTGCGATCGACACGCAGGAGAGGCACCCGGAGCTCAACGCCCTCAACTCCTCCGAGCCAGTCCTCGTCGGCGTGCCGACCTACTTCCAGAGCCTCTTTGAGCTGCTGGGACACACAGACACGCGGTGCTGAGCCAGCACATCTCAACCCAACACACCACAGCACACCCCTACCAACCCACCACCCAACACACACTACCACAGCACACCCCTACCAACCCACCACCCAACACACCACCACAGCATACCCCTACCAACCCACCACTCAACACACACCACCACAGCATACCCCTACCAACCCACCACCCAACACACACCACCACAGCATACCCCTACCAACCCACCACCCAACAAACACCACCACAGCATACCCCTACCAACCCACCACCCAACAAACACCACCACAGCATACCCCTACCAACACACCACTCAACACACACCACCACAGCATACCCCTACCAACCCACCACCCCAACACACACCACCACAGCATACCCCTACCAACCCACCACCCCAACACACACCACCACAGCATACCCCTACCAACCCACCACCCAACACACACCACCACAGCATACCCCTACCAACACACCACTCAACACACACCACCACAGCATACCCCTACCAACCCACCACCCCAACACACACCACCACAGCATACCCCTACCAACCCACCACCCCAACACACACCACCACAGCATACCCCTACCAACCCACCACCCCAACACACACCACCACAGCATACCCCTACCAACCCACCACCCAACACACACCACCACACTATCACCCTGCACCTACCAACCCATCAATATGCACTGACCAGCGCAGCCAAGTATGATCCAAAACCCATATGGCCAAAACAGACGTGGATTTTCAGAGTCATAAAATAAATAATGTAAACGGAATATCCAATATGACGAAGCGTGTGATCCTTGTGCCTTCAGTGTTGTGGCGAATTACGTGGTAGGACGGCTCGTGATGAACAGGGTGCGCAGTCTGAGCCAGAGGTTCCTGCAGAGACACCTGCAGTTCCACCAGGTGAGCCTCGCCCCAGCTGCTGCAGAGTCCGGCAAGCGCCGTGTTCACTCAGCTGCCGCTGTGCCCATTCACTTCACGGTACAGCTGCCAACACAACATCGTCCCTGCGACGCTCGCGGTGGTGATGGGAGTTGCGGCACGACTGATGTCCTCCCCGCGTCGGCAGGTGGTGATCGGCACGCGCGCGGTGCAGGCGCGCTGGGACTTGTGCGTGAACCTGGTGGAGGCCATGATGCCCAGCGCCGCAGGACGACTCTTTGTGGATGCCCATTTCCAAGAGGAGAAGAAGGAGCTGGTAGCCATGCAGCTCACACTGCCGGTGTTACATTATTGTTTTCTCATCAAAATTTGCTACAATGTAGTCGGTGGAATATGTTTGTGTGTCTGTCTTACGCTTGTCCCCAGATGGAGAAGCTGGTCGATGGGATTCGCTGGGCGTTTGTGGACATGCTGGAGACCGAGAACACCTGGATGGATGTGCCCACCAAGCAGAAGGCAACTGACAAGGTGCTGCACGTGAAGCCACCGCCAGTGCGTGGACGCGCTTCGGTCCGAGTTGCCCAGTGGCACTGCGATAGAATGACGTGAGGGTGGAGTGGAGACAGAGAGAGGGTGGAGAGTAGAAAGGGTGGAGAGGGTGTAGGCAGAGAGAGGGTGCAGAGGAGACAGAGAGAGGGTGGAGTGGAGGCAGAGAGAGGGTGGGGTGGAGGCAGAGAGAGGGTG
Organism: Lethenteron reissneri; assembly: GCF_015708825.2. Taxonomy (NCBI): domain Eukaryota; kingdom Metazoa; phylum Chordata; class Hyperoartia; order Petromyzontiformes; family Petromyzontidae; genus Lethenteron; species Lethenteron reissneri. The sequence goes on along the minus strand of NC_083789.1, from coordinate 462,906 downwards.
GAGTGGAGAGAGAGAGAGAGGGTGGAGAGTAGAGAGGGTGGGGTGGAGGCAGAGAGAGGGTGGGGTGGAGGCAGAGAGAGGGTGGAGGGGAGACAGAGAGAGGGTGGAGTGGAGAGAGAGGGTGGAGTGGAGGCAGAGAGAGGGTGGGGTGGAGGCAGAGAGAGGGTGGAGTGGAGGCAGAGAGAGGGTGGAGAGTAGAGAGGGTGGAGGGGAGACAGAGAGAGGGTGGAGGATGGAACAGATGCTACAGACCCATGAATAGAAGCCACATTGAGTGATTAGGAGGGCAGTGCACCTATTATTATTATTCTACATCTGTATTTAACTTTACTTTAATTCCTAGATAATCAAAATTAATAAATAAGGAGTTGTATAATAATATGCTTATTGTAGCCTGTAGTGTTGCTGTGTACACGTCAACACGAGACACGTGTGCGTTGTGCTGCAATGTGTGTCCCGTTACATTGTCTGTGCCCTGTGGTGTGCCCTGTGGTGTGCCCAGTGAGGTGTGTAACCTGTAATGTGTGGAACACAGTCTGCCACGTGGAACGCGTGTGCCTCACCCGAGTGCTTTTTGGCCTTGAGTTGCACGGGCTGCGTGTGTGTCTGTGCATGTAGGCTGATGCAGTGTTGGCCAGGGTGGGATATCCAGACTACATCAAGAATAATACGTACATCAATGAAGAAGTCAAAATGGTAATGTGGTCTCTTATTCTGTTGTTTTAATTTGATGGTGCGGTGATCGTTAGGATGTCCTGTATGTAATAAAAACATCCATAGGGGTCATGTAGCCTGAACCACAGGCCTCAGTGACCTGCAACTCTGATTCCATCAGCCATGATGGTGGCAGGGTAGAGGTGGGAGCGGTACAAGGAATAACTGGTCGAGAACAGGATGACTTTTGCGGTTTTACTTTATGTGCGTTTACCCACAAAATCCTCACAGAGTATCAAGACTTTTTCAGGAGGTTCCTGCCAAGTTTTCGTACGTAGCCAACCGTGCTTATCGAAGGTGGCAGGAAACTGCGGCACCCAGAGAAAAGCTCATGACACACACGGGAAGAACGTACACACTGCTCACAGAAAGGGACCCGAAATCGAACCCAGGGCCTTCTTTCTGTGAGACACGAGAGTTAGCACTGCGCCACCCTGACGCCCAAATAATGGCGTGTGCAGGTGAGTGTGATGGCGTGTACAGGTGTAGTAAGTATTCAGGAGGCTTTGACGACGGGGTCGGAGGCACACTTATTTATTAACACCAACTTGTGCACAGTAACGGGTACACACAGTACTTAAAGGGGTATCGTCCCCTTCACTCGGCTAACAGGGAGACACAACATCTAACCCCGCTAACCTACGCCCAAGTCCTCCACTACGGAGCTAGGGGAGGCTACCTATCCCAGCCCTGGTCAAGCTGGGATCCCGGCACCCTGAGTCTCCAGACCGGCTCTTATAAGAACGTCAGTCTGGGCTCTCGGGGCCACGCCACCGGCTTGCCCTGGTCGGCCCTGACAAGGACAGCGAGCCAGGGGAGCTCCGGGGCCTATTCTAGCTGGTCTTCAGTCTTTGCTGGTTTAAGCTACTACTCGACCTCGAGCCCTCCGGCTCACCAACTTTTATAGCACTCGGCCCCCGGGAGGAGCCCGTGGGGGATGCAGGTGCGGACGTCGGTGTGAGCACCTCCTCTGTGTACGGCCCTAACCACGCCCCTTGTGTTTGTTAGCCATCCGTGCCCATACACAATTACACCTCTACACAGGTGAGTGTGGTGGCGTGTACAGGTGAGTGTGGTGGCGTGTGCAGGTGAGTGTGATGGCGTGTGCAGGTGAGTGTGGTGGCGTGTGCAGGTGAGTGTGATGGCGTGTGCAGGTGAGTGTGGTGGCGTGTGCAGGTGAGTGTGATGTGCAGGTGAGTATAATGGCGTGTGCAGGTGAGTATAATGGGTGTGCAGATGAGTGTGATGGCGTGTGCAGGTGAGTATTTGTAATGGCTTGTGCAGGTGAGTGTGGTGTCGTGTGTTTCCTCAGCTGCGCTTGAGGGAGGATGATTACTTTGGGAACGTGCTGCAGCTGCTGCAGAACATGGCTCAGCACGACTTCCACTGGCTGCGCAGACGCGTCTCAAAGACAGAGTGAGCAGCAAACATTCCTCACCGCACACCCCTCACCACATACCCCTCACCGCATACCCCTCACCACACACCTCCAACCGCACACCTCTCACCACATACCCCTCACCGCACACCTCTCAGATCTCACCACACACCCCTCACCACACACCCCTCACCACATACTCCTCACCACACACCCCTCACCACACACCCCTCACCGCCCTGCAGAGACGCGTGGCTGCCGTTGCAGCTGTTCGCCTGCGTGGGAGGGCGGCGTCCTGTCCCGTCACAGGGAGGCCAGACACCAGCAAGGGCGTAGAGGCACCAACGCTGAGCGGTTCCACATCGGGCCGCCCCATTCCATTCTCATGGCCAAAGGCTGTCGATTCCAGGAATCTGATTCCCTACCTCTGGGCTCCCTGGATCAATTCTGCTACGCGTGCCCCTTAGAACGAGCATATAATTTGTGGCGACAAATCTAGCCAGAATCAAATCTCTCATTCGTGCGACGACTCTTGGCCTGAGCCAAGCGCGTGTCGTGACTGTGGCACGGCAGTCGGTCGCCACGCTCGAGGTTTCTGAGCCACGCGCGGCACAGTCAGGAGTCTGCAAGACGTGGGGGCACTCATCACACACTTCCACACCTCCGATTAGAACGGTTGGCTACGTACGGTGCGATAGAAGTTCGGCATACTTACTTACACACTTCACTCTAAGGGGGGCAGGGGCACACTTCCTGGGAACCTCGTGACGTCTGTGGCAGGGAGGTTGTTTACATGCTTTGGATATCTCTGCTTGACTATTCCTCACTTTGCTGTCTCTTCAGCTGGCCTGTGGACTCTGCAGTGTAAGATGTCACATTCTCTCTACACTATTACACAACGGCGGCGTGTCCAAATCCACCCTCATGCTGTCATTGCTTTCTCCCTCCTTGTGCTGGCTGTGCCATGAACACCGTCATGCGCTGCTGCTGCCTGAGCTCTCTGATCACTTGGGCTGTGTGTGTTGTATTTAAGGGACACATGAATCACCTCATGTCCAGATTTGAAGAAAAAATAAGAGGCAAACAGGTTCTCCGGTTTTCCCCTGTAGACAAAAATCATACAATGTAACTGGTATTAGCCAAACATCCCAATAATTAAAAAAATACCTGAAAATTACTCAATTGGGATTACACACAACAGCAGCAACATCGCCCTCATCTCCAAAAACTTGGCAGGACCCTCCTGAGAATGAGTTTTGGGACTCAGTGAGGCTTGCCTGTGTAGATGAGCGTAATCATGCCAAAACGAATGCGAGTGGGGTTAGCATGAAGGTGAGTATGGATTTTTAAAGCGGTTGTTGCGTTTCAAAGCGTGGTGTTGTCTTTTTGCCAGGTGGTACACCAACCCCACGACTGTGAACGCCTTCTACAGCGCCACGACCAACCAGATCCGTGAGCCTCGCGGCAGCACACGCGCGGCAGCACACGCGCGGCAGCACACACACGTAGCAGCACACGCGCGGCAGCGCACGCGCGGCAGCGCGCGGCAGCACACACGGCAGCACACACGGCAGCACACACGCGTGGCAGCACACACGGCAGCACACACGCGCGGCAGCACACGCGCGGCAGCACACACGGCAGCACACACACGCGGCAGCACACGCGCGGCAGCACACACACACGGCAGCACACACGGCAGCACACACGCGACAACACAAACACGGCAGCACACACGGCAGCACACACACACGGCAGCATACACGGCAGCACACACACACGGCAGCACACACACACGGCAGCACACACGGCAGCACACACACACGGCAGCACACACACACGCGGCAGCACAAACACGGCAGCACACACGGCAGCACACACACACGGCAGCACACACACACGGCAGCACACCCATCACCGTTGATATCGCTAACAAAGCTTGTGCACAGCAGCAGCGCTCACACAGCGTCCCCACCTTTGACAGAGTCCAATTCGCCTGGCAAACCGCGCACACGCGCGCCCCCGGTGTTAAGGAATACACGAGGAGCTGAGAGGAAACGCATTGCTCCTGGTAAAACACGATTTACTCCTTGTCCCTCAGGCGACAAACCTTCTGGGCCAATGTGTCCCAGCAGCATTGCAGCGTGTGATCCCTGTCCTAGTTCGAACTGCCCCTGTTTGACGCACGTTCTAGCAGAGAGCACTGGGTTGTGGGATATTCGAGCAAAGAGCACTCGATTAGAGCTGTGGAAGTCACTTTTTACTGTGTACACGGCGTCCCGTGTAGATCTGTCCATTTTTTAGCGTTGAATGGTTCACACAATTTGTAGAGTAAACATCGGGCAACCCAGCAGCAGTTGACCGGCCTGACTCTGCTGATGAGAGCCTGAAGGTCAACACCAATCCACAGTTTACCTGCGTAAAATTATCTTGCTGGGAAAAATTACTTTTGATTTAATGAAAAAAAGACGATGGTACACTGCTGCCACCAACGAGGAGTGGCAGCAGCTCACAGGTGATGCGGACGCTGCTGCTGCGCCTACAATCCAACATTGTCAGAGTGACCGCGTGTTTGGAGCTGGGAACACGGCGGTGGTGTGGCATCGTGTGTGGTGGTGGTTTTGGGTTGTCGTTGTATGTGTGCGCGTAGTGTTTCCGGCAGGAGAATTGCAGAAGCCCTTTTTCTGGGGAGACAAATACCCTATGTGAGTATCAGCGATGGGGCAAGGTGTACATCACACACGCACAAATTCGACAGCGGCCCTGTTCGCTCAGAGCCCATCGAGGGCCCAGGAGAAACTGCGACTGTTGTATTTCTATCACGTAACCAGGTGCCATTCGCGGCACCAACCACGGGAGACTGGGAAACAAGGAAGCAGGAAGGCATGAGATTACCAGCAGAGATGATCAAGGCACTGGGATAAATATGAAGGAGAGATTTGATTGATGCACGCACGAATATTTATGCACCATGAGAATGGCGTGCAGGCTTCACGACATGCTTTGTGAACCCTCTACAATGGAAGGCACGTGATGTGGTGTGTCTACGGAGTGCTAAGCAAACTGATTAATGCCACATGTTTAAAAATATCATATACATGATTCTGGCTCAGAGAACTGAGGCAGAAGCTTCAGAAGTGGGTGCGGAATGAGAGGAACCTTCTGGTGGTGAGTGTGACCAGCGAGAACACACTTTTGAGAGTGTGATCGATGATTGGAGAAAATGGGAATCGACTGGAGAGACGGCAGCCGGTGAAGTCATTGCATAGGGGGCAGCGAGCAGTGGCCAGAGTTGCAGGTGGAGAGTCAGATGAAGGTGTCGCGGGAAGAGGAGTGCGACAGGGATGCGCCCCGTCCCCATCACCATTTAATAGACGTGAGCAGCAATGGTGAGGTAATCATGGATGCACGTTGAGGAACGAAGGAGTGAAAGTTGTGGCAGACTTCTAAAGCGTTTCGGTTTGAGGTGTGAAATGAGGTTGAGGCGCTGAATGTAAACAATCATCGGGACAGAAATAGAGAGTATTGAAGAAGCGCTAAAGTTGGGGAGCGGGAGGAGAAGTCTGATTGGATCAATTCTAGAAGACAAAACATCTGGACTGGGCATGCAGCTGGGTATGTGAGGGCCTTCGGAAGGAAACTCTATAATGAAGGACCATCATAACAACATTCGCGAGGTAGAAAAGGGATAGCGGTGCTTGGCAGCATAGAGAATAGAGGATAGAAACACGAGCATCGGGGCAGGCGAGTGTCGGCACGGGGGGCTCGTGCGTGCAGTGAGCGTGCGCACTGGTGCTGCTGTGGCTGGGCTGGCAGGTCTCTGAGCTACGGTGCCATCGGAGTCATCGTGGGACACGAATTCACTCACGGCTTCGACAGCAATGGTGAGAAGAGGTTTCCACGCTCACGGTGACGGCACCACACGCATCGCCATCAGCACCATCGTCTCGTCGTGGCTGCTTTTACTCAACACTAAAAGCGATAGAATGCACAGCCCAGCGGCACGGCAGTAACAGATTTGGAAAAGTATTTCTCGTCGCTTTTTTGTGGCGGCAGGGAGGGGCACAGTAGTGACGCTCGTGCATTCCCAGCAAGACGTGCCGGGGTTCAACTCCCGCCTCGAGTGCCTTTCCGTGTGGAGTTCTCCCCCTGTTCTGCAGGTGTTTCCTCTGGGTTCACCCCTGTTACCTCCTATAGCTAAAACACCAACGTATCACTGGTATTGGCTATACATCCCTTTGCTGAAAATGTACCTGCAAATCACTCAAGTGGGATCTCATATAACAGCAACATTGCCACCGACTGAAACAATCTGGAAGTATCCTCCTGAAAACGAGTTCTGAGACTCGGTGAGGCATTGCTGAGTAAACGAGCGCAATAATGATGTTCACCAAGTTATGCCTGAGGTCAATGTTGGAGGGAGCTCTGGAGGTGATTTGACAGGAGAGTTCTAAGCGAGAGTGGGGTTGCACCGGGTACCAGCGTGGAGTCCACTGCTGTGTGTCACCTTGTTGGTTTCGATTTAAAGCTTTCGTGACTGCAGGGATTCATCTTCTTGGTTCTTTCGGTAAAGTCACGTAGAAGGGAAGTAATAAAATAATAAAAATAATAAAAATGAAACATAATAAAATAATTCTCACGACGTTTCGGCCACAACGCAAGCAGCCGTCCTCAGGTGAAGACCAGGTCTGTCGGGGAGACAGCGTCTGAATGAAACACCACCACACTTGGAGCGTATATTTAAGCTGGGTTGGAAGGGCGCCTTGATAAAATGATTTGCATATCAAGAGGAATTTTGCATATTTATGGGAAATGCAGGTATGTGATTAGTACTACTTGTGAAATGCGTAGGAGGTGGGCGGGGGGGTTTCAAAGTCATATTATGCCCGTGCATTATGCAGGATTAGCATCATCAAAGGGAGGGGATAGGGGTAGCATTAATAAAGGAAAGGAATGTTAATAGTATGTAGCTGCAGTAACTAAACAACTAAACAACCGTGTTGGTTGTTTTGGGTGAAGCCAGGAGAGGAGCTGTTGTGAGGGCCAGCAGTCCACAATTGTTCGGTGATGAAGGGAAGCCTCTCTCTGGCCCTGGGGAAGCTTCACTTTCTCAAGGAACTTGATCTGCCACATCGTTTCATTGCAGGAAGGAAATACGACAAACATGGCAACCTGCACCAATGGTGGAGCAACGCATCGATTGCGCACTTCTCTGAGAAGGCGCAGTGCATGATCGAGCAGTACAACAACTACTACTGGAAGGAAGCGCAGCTGCCTGTGAGCAACCACAGACCATCCGCCATAGGCAACGCATTCTTTGCCTCGCCACAACATGCCTGCCTCGTCGTCACCACCATCCTCATCATCTACTGCTGGACGAAGGTCCCCAGTGGTCACTTCATGTGTGCAGTCGAGCCCTGACTGTCAGCGCCGGCGATTGGGGAATCCTCTCGCCGATTCTAAAAGTGTTGTCTGCCCATGACCTGCCGGTCACGGCACCGCAGACCGCCTGTAGTCAGCGGGGAGGAACTTTCGCGTCCCCGATTCCCCGGCGTGTGTCTGTAGCTGACGCAGAGAGCGCTCGGTGTGATGCGCCCTGCGAGGACACGCGGTTAATCGGCTCTGTCCTGCGGCGTGCAGCTCAAGGGCAAGAGGACACTGGGAGAGAACATCGCCGACAGTGGGGGAGTTCGAGAAGCCTTCAGGGTAAGGACCCACGACACGGGGAGACAAACACATCCGTGAGTCTCGCTATGGCACAGCGATCCCCGGTACAGGCAAGGGCAGCAGCCAGGTTCTCACAGAACAGGGAGGGCACTCGCACACAAACCACGTGATGCTGACTGCAGGATTATCACTTCGCTCATGTGCGGCCACATTTTCACTCTTGCTCATGACTGCTTTTGTTATTATTATGCTTGCTAACCCTGGAAAGCCTCAACGATTGACTATACTCTTCTTCAGGAGAGTCCTACGAAGTTTTCACAGGGTCATGTTCCTATGCGTAATCCCAACTGAGTAAATTTGGAGGTATTTTTTCAACATTATGGCCAGTTACATTGTTTAACTATGGGAGGAAACCAGAAAATCCAGAGGAAACCCATGCAGAACGATGGGAGAACATACAAACTCGTCACAGAAAGGCACTCGAAGTCGGTAATAAATCCTGACCCTTCTTGATGTGAGGTACAAGAGTTACCAAGTGTCACCCTGCCATCCTATTATATGCCCTCGAGCATTCAAACACAAGCATGCTAACAGAGACACTTAAGATCAGTCCCCTATCCGCAAACCCACGTGAGTCCACAAAGCTCCAGGAGTTGAAGCAAAAGGTGCCCTCTGCAAGACGTTGTGCCTGGGAGCATGTGGATGGCACACATTGATACCAGTACGCATAGGTGTTCCTATATTGACGGGATTTACAGAGGACTGATGTTTAATATCAGTGCGTACGATCCCCTGGTGCACTGTTCCTGCCTTGCCAAGCAGCCCCCATCCCTCCACCCTAGGAGCCGAGGAGCGGTGATTGTGTGTGTCTCAGTGTCTTGTGCTTGCGTGCTTGCGTCTGTGTAGGCGTATAGGAAATGGATCAAGGACAGCCGGGGTGGGCAGGAGGAGCCTCTGCTACCTGGACTCAACCTGACCCACAACCAGCTGTTCTTCATCAGTTACGCACATGTATGGGCACATGCACGCACCATCTTCATGAGATTACTCCCCTTTTGTTAGTGGAATCCTAATTACGTCGTGATGACGATGCGCCATGCCAGCCTTTATAGTCTGTGTGCTACGTGGTATGCGGGATGTGGTACATGGTGTTAAGTATGTGGTACATTTATGCGGTGCGTAGTATGTGGCATGTATGTGGCATGTAATTTGATGCGTGCCGTGTGTGTTGCGTGGCGGTAACTGTATCACTGTGGTGGGTTTGGTGTGTCCAGGTGCGGTGCCAAGCACACCGGCCTGGGGAAGCCAGGCAGATGGTGCTCGTCGGGGCTCACAGCCCTCCGGAGTTCAGGTGACGACAACGTCGGCCACGCTGTTCACACTTGTGCCCGGGCCATAGGCATCTTCTGCGTGAATTGTCCTCGACATGGAGTCTGAACGCTGGCTCAGCGCGTTGTTTTAGGGGTGGACTGCCGTTAAAATCTCACCATTTCTGCTGTTGTGGTAACTTTAAATTGACTTTGAGGCCAAGTTACACCCGTGAGAAATAATAGTTATATTGTCTTTGTAATATTTGCCCAATATTATGATGGCTGAGATTATGTGGAAGCCGCTTGATCACAAGAACATCTTCATGTTAAACTAGAATCGAGGTGACTATACCATCAACACCCCGGTGGGCTTTGCCTTGCTACATGACCGACGTCCGCTGGTGAGCATCGTGACGTTGTGTCGGGGTGTATGTAGTGGTGGTGCAGTGAGGGCAACAAGCACTGTACTTGAAACCTGGCAAACTAGATTCAATTACAGATCACGGCAAACATCCGTGATACTTGAAATTATTATTGCGTTCTTCTAGGTCGACTCAGCCTAAAACGACTGCCTGTTTTGGTGTGTGAATATCAGCATTGAAGAGACAAGACGGCCGGGCGTGATTCTGACCATACCACCCGCTCAGTGTGCCATGCCAGACTTAATAGGTGCTCGCTAACAGCACTTGTCTATGTGGGCTACACGGTGGATCTCTGTCTCTAAGTTTGTGTGTGTGTGTGTGGCGTGCTGGTGCTGTTTGTTTCTGCAGAGTCCTGGGATCGATGAGTAACTTTCCGGAGTTTGCCCGCGCGTTCCACTGTGCGGAAGGCAGCACGATGAACCGTGGCAAGCAGGCGTGCCGCGTCTGGTGAAGCAAGCGCGGGACCGGTCCCCCATCCCCTAGGGACTGCACGGACATTTCCAGCCGATGTATGCAGACTTGTTTAGGGGAACCATACTCAATGACAAACCTCCCCAATAAAAAAAATCAACGAGAAATTAGGATTTATTTTGTGCAGAGTGCGAAAAGAAAGCTGATGTGTTTTTTTTGCACATTTCCAACACGTCACTATATTGCACGGTTTAAATGTTCGGCAACATCCCACATTAAACACCGCAGCTCCATTGCTTCTGTTTGGCTGGGCAGAGACTGGGGCGATCTGAGACCTGACCCTTGCCCTCCCCGCTTGCATGGATAACCGAGCCCCACTTGCCAAACTAATTCCAGCAAAGATCCAGGAAAGAAATATGATTAGCCTATAACGCAAAAGAGGAATTTTAGATTTAAAATAATAAATTTAACGCACATGTAAAATAAGTAAGAAAAATTAGTCACTTGTCTTCATAAAGACAGATGAATAACTTTTTTACAATTAAACATCTCATTACCGTCTTAAATAAAATGAATTGCACCTTGCTAAATTATATTCTCTCATTGCCATGACAACGACCCACGTGAGTTGGGGCCAAGTTGAGCAGAGCCCTGGGAGCCCAGTTTTGCACCGGCTTCACTCCACACAATGCACAATTAGTTTAACATTTCAGAACTATCACTCTATTAGTCGTGTTTTACATCTAATAATTCACATATTAAAAAAAAGTATTTACTAAACGTAGAGGATTACACATTGACTGTGATTGCATATCCCTTCGAGGGAAACGCTCAAATACGTTGTGCTGTGTTGAGAGTGACGACGTGTGTGTGTTTTATATAAAAAAAAGACATTTACAAACATGTTTTATTTTTATACATATATGGCCTAAAGAACCACAGGCAGTATATTGCTCAAGGTCGACGTGTAGCTTTAGCTCCACATCACTGTCAGCTGTGTAATTATTTGAATAGTGAGCCCAAGCTCTTGGGCGTACAGCGAGTGATATCGTGCATGCCGTGTGAGAGCTTGGAGGTGTTGTCCAAATCACCGACGGCTGCGCTAAACACCACCTTCACCACCTCCAGCTCGTGTTGACACCGGAGTCGGTGACCGTGCGCAGGCGTACGGTGAGAGCAGGTGGAGAGTGTGGTTCTATTCTCTGCTCACGTGTGATGGGAGCAGCAATGTGTTTAGGAGCTCGATGCCAATGTCGAGGACTGCTAGCCACGTCGAGAGGGCTTTAGGAGAGAGGGTTTGTGTAGTTTTGCTATTCTAATATTGAAGGGGCACAGACCAGTTTTACCATATGGTCCACAGTGTGGACTGCATGACCACAATCGCAATACTGTTGCTTGTCTTACATTTTTCATTTATGAAAGAAATTTGTGCATCGGCGTGTTTATGTTCTGATGATGTGGGTGATGGTTACGCCAGTGTCTTCGGGGAGTGTCAAAGCCAGGAGGGTACAATGGGTCTCAGATGAGGTGTTTATTCTGGAAGTCCTCGTTGTTCCACTGTTCCTCTTGATCTTGGCTACATTCTAGCGTGATCTCAGAAGGGGGAGCGGTACCTGAGTAGGTGGTCGGTGAGGTACATTGTTGAGGTCTTGGTTGATGGGTAGGTTGTCCGTGGCGAGATCACGTGTAAGCTCCCGTGAGGTTTGCAGAATGTTTGTCACAACATGGAGCCAGGCAGGGGGTTGGTGTAGATTTCGGGGTTCCGATTGTTTGTGTGTCTACACGCAAGTTTTGGCGTGAGGTCTGACCGCAGTGGCAGCAGCCCAGAGGGCCGGACCCGCAGGGCTCATGTGCGTTGGCGGTGTGACAGGCGGGCAGCTACACGGGCTGCCATTGTCGTGGGAACAGTATCACGTGAAGAACGCACACATGATGTAGCCTGGTCTTGGATAAATATTCCAATGCTGAAAATGTACCCGCAAATTGACTCCATTAGGGTTACACTCAGCAGCAACATCGCCCTCGGTTTGGTAAACTTGGCAGGACCCTCTTGAAAGAAAAAAAAGTCTTCAAACGTGTAGAAGCTATTCTGGGTAAACACGCTTCATAATGTACGTGCATGGGTGGTGATGCCTTCAAACAGGTGACTTCGCAAGCATTTCGTATTCTGACAGGGCAGCTGTACTATGTTGTCGAGGGATACGCGCTGAATATTCACAAAAGTAGCCGAAGGATTATGGAATATCTTGCGAAAAGCGATTGTACAATCCAAACTGGGTTTTAAAGAAAACGAATTAAAGTTTAGACACATCGCTGCTCCTCGCCTCATTGGCAGAAGGAGCGCGTGAATGGTGCCCCCCACGGAGGGCAACGGAGCGACTTGAACCCTCCGCAGGGAGCGCCTCGATGGCTGGCGGGGCTCGTTCCTGGAGACTGCACGGAGCTCTGGGATCCAGTGGATCTGTGCTCTCACATTCACACCACTCGGTGATGAGTAATCGTGGGTGTCAAATTCACACAATTTAAAATCCACATGCGGTGATGGTTGATACTTTTTCGCGCAAGTTTATTACGAATGAGTAAATGCTTAAGTTACTTTTTATCCAAAGACTGCAATGCGATATATGTGAACAGTCACCGCGTGCTTTATATCTGTTTTGTGCGATATTAAACGTTGTAAAAGTGATTTTTATTCTTTCGTCAACAGTAAAACATTATTGATCAATGCAAGAGTACAAGATTTAGCAGAACATTAAACCTCCAATCTACTTATATTGGAATGCTATTGTGTTAATACTCGTGTAAAACATTTGAGAATAAATCAGATTTAACCAAGGTTAAGTCAATTAATTAACAATGAGATACCCCTTTCAGATGTTGTCAATGGGCTTCTGCACAACGTGGACACATTCCACACTTTAGCGATGAGGGTAATCGGTGGTCGAGGTGTGCAGTGGCTCCTTGCTCGAGCAAGCACGTCAACCCATCGTCAGGATGTAATTTAGATCGAACACTGCTGCAGCGTTTGTCCACCTCTCCTGCGGTGTCGTGCGTACGCACAAAGCCTGGAAGTTACGTCCACGCTGGGATGGCGGTTGTGCATTTAGTTTAGTGTCAACCCATTGGCTTCTTGCATTAATAAGCCACGTTTCCCAAAATCTAGATACCACCTTCAAATGACACTCCGCAATGTATATTGGGATTATTAGCTCTGAAAATCTTGACTTAGGCCTAAGTGAAATATCTTTGGTGTTCATGACCAAGGAGGCTGCATGCAGGTTGCTGATAGTAGTGATGATGATGTTGGTTTAGAGTTGTAACTGGCGCCGTGGAGCAGGTGGGGAGTAGAACACCGACTGGGCTGCAATGCCCTCTGATGACCACAGCGCGGCGCTCACTCGCCCGTCACTGCCCCCGCTTTGGGCTTGCGAGCTCTCACGAGATCGGGCACAAGCGTGACACAATTGTGTAAACAATGAATTGTAATTTATTATAATGGACGCATAATAATGGACTGTATTCGTTGAGCTTTAAACGTGACATTAAACTTGAGCGATGCCGAGGGCCGCGGTGCGGAGTCGCCGCCGTGATGCTGGTTCCGGGGCCCCTGGCGGCGGCTGGGCCCTGAGACACGCGGAGACGCTGGGAGACTCTGAGAGACGCTGAGAGACTCTGAGAGACGCTGAGAGACTCTGAGAGACGCTGAGAGACTCTGAGAGACGCTGAGAGACTCTGAGAGACGCTGAGAGACTCTGAGAGACGCTGAGAGACTCTGAGAGACGCACGGAGAGACGCACGGAGAGACGCTGGGAGACGCTGAGAGACTCTGGGAGAGGAGGAGGAGGCGGCGGCGCGTGATGATCCGCTTCGTGCTGCTGGTGAACGCGCAGGGCCGCGTGCGCCTCTCGCGCCACTTCGAGCGCCTCGGGGCGGCGCGCAGGAGGCTCGTGGAGGCCGCGGCGGCGCGGGCCGGGCTGGGGGCCGGAGACGGCGACCAGGTGCGGGGCAGCAGCAGCAGCAGTGGGGCCAGGGGCAGCAGTAGGGGCACGGGGCACGGGCAGCCGTAGGGGCACGGGGCAGCAGTGGGGGCACGGGCAGCAGTCGGGCCAAGGGCACGGGCAGCAGTGGGGGCACGGGCAGCAGTAGTAGGGGCACGGGCAGCAGTGGGGGCACGGGGCAGCAGTAGTAGGGGCACGGGCAGCAGCAGTAGGGGCACGGGCAGCAGTAGTAGGGGCACGGGCAGCAGTAGTAGGGGCACGGGCAGCAGTAGTAGGGGCACGGGCAGCAGTAGTAGGGGCACGGGCAGCAGTAGTAGGGGCACGGGCAGCAGCAGGAGGGGCACGGGCAGCAGTGGGGGCACGGGGCAGCAGTAGGAGGGGCACGGGCAGCAGTAGTAGGGGCACGGGCAGCAGTAGTAGGGGCACGGGCAGCAGTAGTAGGGGCACGGGCAGCAGTAGTAGGGGCACGGGCAGCAGTAGTAGGGGCACGGGCAGCAGCAGGAGGGGCACGGGCAGCAGTGGGGGCACGGGGCAGCAGTAGGAGGGGCACGGGCAGCAGTAGTAGGGGCACGGGCAGCAGTAGTAGGGGCACGGGCAGCAGTAGTAGGGGCACGGGCAGCAGTAGTAGGGGCACGGGCAGCAGCAGGAGGGGCACGGGCAGCAGCAGGAGGGGCACGGGGCAGCAGTAGTAGGGGCACGGGCAGCAGCAGTAGGGGCACGGGCAGCAGTAGTAGGGGCACGGGCAGCAGTAGTAGGGGCACGGGCAGCAGTAGTAGGGGCACGGGCAGCAGTAGTAGGGGCACGGGCAGCAGTAGTAGGGGCACGGGCAGCAGCAGTAGGGGCACGGGCAGCAGTAGTAGGGGCACGGGCAGCAGTAGTAGGGGCACGGGCAGCAGTAGTAGGGGCACGGGCAGCAGTAGTAGGGGCACGGGCAGCAGTAGTAGGGGCACGGGCAGCAGCAGTGGGGGCACGGGCAGCAGTGGGGGCACGGGGCAGCAGTAGGAGGGGCACGGGCAGCAGTAGTAGGGGCACGGGCAGCAGTAGTAGGGGCACGGGCAGCAGTAGTAGGGGCACGGGCAGCAGCAGGAGGGGCACGGGCAGCAGTGGGGGCACGGGGCAGGGCCCGCGAGACTCCGCGGCGCCTCCACCCAGGCAGCTGTGAAGGGGCCACCAAGGAGGGTCCGGATGGCAGCAGTCGCGGTGGTGGTCACCACCACCACTACCACTGGTGGTCACCACACCACTACCACCACTGGTGGTCACCACTACCACCACTGGTGGTCACCACACCACCGGTGGTGGTAGTGGTGGTGGCGGCTCACTGCGAGAAGGGCCCTGTGGGTTCGCTCCCCAGGCTTGGGCGCCTTTTGTGCGGAGCCTCTTCTCCGGTTTCTGCTCTCGGCGAGACGCTTGCACACACACAGTGGGGCCGCAGTGCTCTCCAGCACACCGTGTGCTGCACGGGTAACGCATTGGCATTACTACTAACCTTACTAGTTCTCTGTGTTGGGTGGTGGCGGGTTTAACGACACATTTCTATTTACGCGATCTTAACCAAACAATCCCTATATTATGAGTGAATTGGCCAAATATACATCCGAATGCTGAAAATAATGACACATACAATTACAGTACCTGCAAATCACGCGCACAGTAGCAGCGTCGCCCTCTGCTGGCGAAACACGGCGCGGCAGGACCCTCTTGACAACGATCTTAAAACTCGGCGAGGCTTAATACAATAAGTTGGGCAAAAAAACTAGTTCTTCAATGCACACACTTTTATTTGCACTTACAAGTAGAATGTACATTAATTTGACCCCAGAATTAATCACATTCTATATGTTTAATTTTTTTATGCAACGAGTTTTTTTGTTAACCAAAATATGTATATGTTAGTCTTGTAAAATCAATGTGTATATTACATGTTCATTCTAAGATCTCAATCCAGACAATAACAATCGTAAATCATTGTCCAGAGGCCCAGGATCGGCGAGCCCTGGACCGGTTCTTTGAATGAAATCTCAATTGTCAAGAAATATCAGCTCGTTAGGCTTCGTAGATCCGAAGATATTCAGCGTCAAATATATGAAAGAATATAAACAGCAGCACAAGTTAAATAAAAGTGTGTACAAACATCCGCTGTCGAGACGGAGCCCAATCACCTCCAGTATATAAACAACTCGCCTTTAGCCCGTCCAAGGACGGGTGCAATGCAGTAAATGTGAAACTTGCAAGCGAAAATCAGACCACGACTTGATATTCATTGCATCCATTCGTGTGCAATTTGTAAGGGCGCGGTGACACAGACTTCATTCATTTAAAGGTTATAATCCCTTGTTCACCACGACGTCCTTTTTACTTTGATGTCTCAACAACAGCGTGACGGAGATCGCGTGACGTGAGGGCTCTGCCTTTGTAGTGAGGGTTGTAAGTGACGCCGAGGGGGGGGGAGTGACGTCAGCCGCTAATTATTATGAATGGGGGAGGGGGTGTCCATTTGGAGGACGTCACCTGCTCATGAATATTAATTAGGGGGTATGGTCGATGTTGAGTGGCGTCACGAGCATTAAGGACAGACATTCCAGGGTGATGATAGGTATGCTCGTATATGGATAATGCATGTACAGGCATCTTGTCTCAGTGTCTCCCTCGCAGTGAACCTGCCAAGAGAACCACAACTGAGATTACACCTTCAGACAAAAGCGGTCACGCGCATTCACCTGCAATATGTATACGGTAGATTTAAAAGGGTAATGAGAACAGTTCAGAGGGCAATGATCAGGACCAGGGTAAACAAACAAATCTTGTTTGCACAGAGTCATGGCAACAGTGAGAATTACCAGGTAGTACCAGTCGGCCAACCCCTGTCTCAGAGTTTCCTGTCCCAGTAACTCCTGGTACCCGAGTTTGCCAGTGAGGGGGCCCAGGGCAACTGAGCAATGAGAAGTTGTCAGAAATTCGAGTGAACAACTCAGTTCCACTCATTCTTTTAGCTGCAAGACGCCGCAGTCTTGCGAATGTTTGTTTCTGACAGGCAGGGGTTTTCCTATCATCTATCAACCTGCCGCCCAAGGGCCCACAGAAGAAGCCTCCACGAGGTCACAAAAAGTCCACCAGAAGATTCTTCTGCCATGGGAGGTATTGCCTCAGTAGGCAGCCTGAACTTAAAGGAGGGAAGGCAGGTTGTCAGGACGCCAGGGGAAATTTCTGGGATACGGGGAGATACGGAGACACGTGTGGGGATGATTGCTTGTTATTGATGCCGGCTGCGATTGCACTGACATTGCTCGGAGTGTGCGGGCCTCCGCGGTGGGTGGTGATGCACAGGGTTGTGCCCATGGCTGTTGCAGTGCTCGTTCGTGGACTACAAGGACTATCGCCTGGTGTCACGCCGCTACGCCGCGCTCTACTGCATCGTGGGCATCGATTCGGAAGAGGTGAGCAACTTCCCACTGAGTATTCCTCATGCACATCCCGCTACTCCCACCGCCGGCATGGGCTCTCGCTCGCACCGAACACCACCCCGGTGCTGCAGCCTGTGTCCTCAGTGCTGGTTTGCAGCTGCTTTTATCCAGGATTTAAAACCCAGGATGTGCATCATTGGTGAGGTGGCAGGATAGTGCCAGAATTTAAAAGCAAAATGCAATAATTTTAAAGCATTCATTTCACGCCTCCTTAAGCTGTCTAACTCTGCGGTGATATATTGCCAACAGGGGATGTGAACAATGCCCTGATGAGTAGGCATTCGCTTTAATGATGCGTGGCTGCCGTGGTGCGTGTGGCTTGTAAAGAGCAGTCTGTGATCTCGTGTGTGGCCAGAGGAAGTGTTAACTGCGCGGTACCCGGCGAGGATGGAGTGAGTGTCCGAGTTCCGATGGATATCACTCACCAACACATCGCTGTGTCTATATGAGGCACCCACACTAAAGATATTTTCTTTAGTGTATCTACGTGACTTTACCGAAAGACCCAAAGAATATAAAGATAGGCTTCCAACAGTTTTGCATATGGGTTGAAAATATTAATAGGACACTTGCATTATCCTGGCTTATTCTTTCATATCTTTCAAATCACCAGAAACTTCACGAAGAGGCATTTCAGCGCCAAGTATCTACTAATCATCTGTATTGGGTATCAGAGTGCGCAGCGGTATCACAGTGACATTGCGCTGCGTCTCTGTTCATGCTGCATGGCTGTGTTGTTTCAGAATGAGCTGGAGATCTACGAACTAATTCACAACTTCATAGAGACACTGGACAAGTACTTCAATCGCGTGGTGAGTGTCTCACTCAGCCACGCGGCAGCAGCAGCAAAAGCAGAGAAAGAGCATACCTACTATTGAAGGGAGGTTGGTTGAGTGTTTATCCAGAAAGCCTTTATCCCTGGCGCAGGGAACACATGAAGGGGAGCAGAGCGAAAACAGGGAGGGCAATCTTATAGTTGGTGTGAAAATGGATTGGGAGCCAGTGGAGAGATTTAAGGGTTGGGCTGATTTCGTATTATTTAAGAGTGCAAGTGGCAGCAGCATTTTTGATCTTTTGGAGTTTGGAAGTGAGGAGTTTGGGGAGGCTATCATGGAGAGAGATGCAATTGTCAAGCCAAGAGGTGATGAAGACAATCTTTAGAAAACCAAAAATGTAGCATATTACCATGGGCGATCTCACAGTAAATATTACCAGTGCTTGAAACTGCTCTTTGATACATTAATTTCAATTAATTCTCATGCTGATGATATAGACGTAGAATAGTGTAAGAATACTGAATGTAGAATTTCTATGTTGTGTGACTGGGTCACATGAGCGCTGCAGACATTTTAGTATCCACATGCTTGATAATGATTTCTATTTTGTAACTATTTGAGTTGGACAGTTCAACATTGCACTTCTAATGCTGTTGTCTCATCCTTTCAGTGTGAACTTGCCGTATCCTTTGAAGCTCACGATGCTTTACGAGCAGTAAGTTCTGGCTGGTATCAGAAGCACTCCTGTTTCGGTTGTGTGCTGATTTTGTTCGTATAACCGATTATGTGGCATGCTCAAGCACAAACTTAGTAAAGCCTCTAGGGTTGCCAGTCTGTTCGTGTTGTGGGAGTTTCCACTGCAGCATGTGAATAACGCAACGTGCGCATACACGGATGCGAGTGGCTGTAGGCACGCCCGGAGAAGCAGCTCGGTCGTAGACCCAGGAGCTGTGCGTGTTTGTTTACACGCGTGTACATCAATGACTGGTAACGCGGTCGTGTTTGTGTTACTCAGTAAACACTCAGCTATTTGGATGTTCACGCTTTTATGTCTAATGTCCCAGATAACCTGATAACTGACGTAACTGTACAGGAACTGTACAGGAATGTTTTAAAAGCAACTGTCGATCATGGCTGTGAAGTGTAAGGAATACAGTTGTTTAATGTTTATAAACCTTGCCATGTACTTGGGAAAAGCTAAAGTGGTGGTGAGGGTGGAGGGAGAGTATGGCCTGAATACTGTCTGTGAAGTGCCTAGGTGAGTCCTTGACACGGCGACGCCAGATCATGTTTAACCTGGAGAAGGTGCACATGGTGTTGGACGAGATGGTGGTGAATGGGCGCGTGGCTGAGACGAGCCAGACTCGCATCCTGGCTCCCATCTACTTGATGGAGCGTGCCGACCAGAGCCAGTAAAGGCCGCGGGGACGCGAGGACGCGAGGTGCGGGGGATACGGCACGTGACCGGCTGTTGCCGTCCTGTGTGGAGGACGCGGCGCTGCGAGCCGACCGGAGAGGCTTCTGCAGCGACTGGCGGCTCCTGCCCAGTGGGGCCAGCGTGACCGCTTGGCGCCCGGGGAGGGAAGCGCCACCACCTCTTACATTCAGCGAGCGTCAAAAACCTTACCCATAGCTCACGTTTGTCAGCTGTGTTGAACTACCAGCATGCAACAACCAGCATGGCCTGGTATTTTTTTTCAAGTGGATCTCAAATCCAATTCGCACCGTCATGAGGAAAGTGCAAGTGTAGTATGATTTATTTTGCACACCCCCATTCTCCGAACTGAGCATCAAATGTTGACAATTTTACTTGTCTGACTTAAACCTTACTTCAAAGTGACGTGATTACAAAACCTCGTACTGTAATTCATACTCGGCTGCGAGCTGCCGATGCGGTGAGGCGAGGGTCCGTGCCGAGCGCGCCGTGCGCACAGCCGCAATCTGCTTGGCTGTCATCCTCGCTGCCCAGCCGAGCACACCGCCTGGCGTCATTTGCCACGATGCGCGTGAGGGTTTGCCACCTGCTGCTGGCCCTCGCCATTTCTCTCAACCTGCTCTTCATGTATTACTTCATGAGAGAGAGCGGTCGAACAAAGGCGGCGCTGGAAGGCAGGGGCGGCGGACGGGCCGGGGCGAGGTCAACCGCCAGCCGAGGCCTCCCCGTGCGAGGGACCTCGGACACGCCGAGGGGCGGGACGGCTCGCCAGCACGGCGAGCGTGGCCAGCGCCGCGAGGGGGGCGGCCCCGGGGGGGCCTCCGGCCCGCCGAGGCGCCCGGGCGTGGTGGTGCTGCTGCGGGAGTTCGAGGAGTTTGAGAACAGCGTGGGGGAAACGGCGCGGGGTCTCCTGGCAGACGGAGGCCCCGAGCGGGAGGTGCTGGTGCTGTCGGACCGCGACCCTTACCCGCCCCTCGCCCTGCCGCCAGGTGCCACCGCGGGCCCCTCCTTGCACGGGGGGCGTTGTGGTTTGAGGCTGTGTTCATATCGGTCGTGCAGACTCGCACAGCAGATTCCGGCCTCCTGTTTGAAAATGGAGTCGGATTCTCTTTGTGAATACAGTAGATCCAAATTTTACCATTTGTACAAGCCCTTGCAGTGTGCTGCAGTATATATTCACCCTCTACAAAGCTTTTGCATAAACGTCCTAATGTTTATCTCCAGCACTCTTCATACAAAGGGTGAAGAAATTAACGTGTTAAGTCACGTTTCTGTATAGGCTATGAAAAGCTGGGCCTGAATTTCAAGAAATACGATTTTAATGTATCAAAACTAAAACCAGTGTTTCAGTGTGATGAGTACCCACAAATGGGAATATTCAGTCGGGGTCTACCATATAGCACTTGTACTATTCAGCCAATTGCTTATTCCCTTCTCTTGGTAGACCTCCTGTGAAACCAAATGTAAAGCCAAATAGATTGAAGCAATGTATTTTTCCATAAACTGTCTCCGTCTCCTCGTATTTGTATGTCCTCTGTATTGTTTTGTCGCTCTGTTCTCTGCCTCCGTCGGCCTGCGTCGTTGTGGCCGTCGGCCTCTAGTTTTGTCACCGCCCGTGCCGGGGCTCGGGTCTCCAGGCCTCACCGGCTGCCATCCCTCCAGGAGCACGCCTGGTCGCGTTGTCGGGCCACCCTGAGCGGGCCGTTGCCGAGGCCAGCCCCGAGCGCCTGCTGCGTAGGGAGGCCGTGCTGCTGGTGCCGGACGGAGTGGCGTGGTCCGGCGCGGGAGGTGCGGAACTGTTGCGGCGCCTGCAGGAGGAGCTGGGCCGATCTTCGGGCAACGTGCGCATGGTGGCGCTGCCCGTGCGGGGTGATGTCCCCACGCGCTGCCTCGACCTCTCGGTGCGCCGCCTCGCGCGTGACCCTGCGTGCTCGCGGAGTCAAGTCGAGGGACGAGGCAGAGAATCCACAATGGGGCACGGCCCCGCTCATCGCGCAGTACTTGGGCAGGAGAGCGTGTGCAGGTGTCCACAGGAAACAGCGTGGAACGCTTCAGCCAATCGGCCTTCCAGATAAAATTACTGCATTGCCAGAATATATTGATCCAGTAGACATTGATGATTGATTCAATTATATTTTAGGTGATAAAACAATCCGGCATGCTTAGTTATTTGTTAAATATTCACAATGAGATAATACCTCAAACATCGCTGCAGCTTCATCTGAGTTTCCATCACAGTGAAAGAACGTTGAAAGGGGCGATGGTCGCTGGATGTAGAAGGCTCAGCAGATGACAGATTTTGCTCCAAATATGTTAGAATGAATTAAGCAATTAGAATATTCAAGCCCATAAACAGATTACAAGATCACCACCAGCAGACCACATGGTGGACTGATTCAATCGGTGAACCCGTGCCCTTGGATGCCCAATACGGAACGACTGGGCGACACCAGTGCCTCCCACGCACGGCCGGCTTTGCGCGTGATCGGTGTTGCTTCTGGAATTATTTGCCTTCGTAATTTTTTTTATTTTTGGGGATCCTTTCCGGTATAGCCCAAATCCTAGCTTTGCCAAGTCTGGCTTCGAGAGGTTGTACATTACAAGTTGAATGAGCATATGATGTGTGGCAGTGGGCATGCGTGGTTGTGTGTGGTGCTACCTTCAGTCAAAGTGTCTCGAGTGAATAGCCTGGTGCAGTGCTCATCCTCATTATTAGGCCAAATACAGGCTCTCAAAATCCAATCCTTCCATTTGATCAGCCCCAATGGATTGATGAGCCAAATCAGCCCCAACTGGGGTTTCAGCCTGATTGTCAAACATTCTGGTCACATTGACACCCAGCCAGCTGTGCACAAGGTGTAATGATTACATGCTTGTGAGTGTGTACAAATGTATTGGCATGCGCTCCTTGTGTGTGTGTTAGGTGTGTCCAGCTGTGTGGATGTGCGGACATACGTGTGCCTGTACAGGTGAGAGTGAGGGAGTGGACAGCGGAGTACCGGGCGCCCACGCGCGCTGACGAGTGTGATGCTCTGACTGGTGATGCCGTCATCTTCATCCGCACGCCGGTACTGACCGGGCTCGAGCCACACACCGACTTACACACTCCCCTGGTGCACGAATACTCAACAGCGACTTACACACTCCCCTGGTACACGAATACTCAACACCAACTTACACACTCCCCTGGTACACGAATACTCAACACCGACTTACACACTCCCCTGGTACACGAATACTCAACACCGACTTACACACTCCCCTGGTGCACGAATACTCAACAGCGACTTACACACTCCACTGGTGCACAAATACTCAACACCGACTTACACACTCCCTTGGTACACGAATACTCAACAGCGACTTACACACTCCCCTGGTGCACGAATACTCAATACCGACTTACACGCTCCACTATTACTCATTACAAACCAGACATGAGCCACACACAAAATTCAACACTTGCACTCACCATAATACACTTTACTGGTATATGTCTACACTTGGACTTGGCAACTCACAAGGGCACATATGCCGAGCTTGGTTTCATCGACTGTCGGGGCAACCTTTGTTGATGAGCATCTGTGCAATCAAGCGCGCCAAGCTGTGGGGTGATGTCGCTTGGACCCAGCCCTGCCACTTTCATCTCCCATTCGCTGCCATTGACGTACCGCATGAAGTATTCCTTTAAGGCCGAATTTACCTACTTGAGGCCCATACCCAGTTCAGTTACCACTTCCCGCTGTTGTTGTGCTCGTGGGGAGGTGACCTGCGACGCTTTGTGCCCACGGCCTACAAGGCTACGCGAGATGCGTACCACGTGTGATCTCCGGTCCCTGCGCGTGCGTGTCCAGGACCTGCTCGGCGTATCGCTCCCTTGGGCCCGGCCCCTGCACACGGCGCTGTTCCTGCAGACGGCGCTGCGGGGTTGGCGCGTGCGGCTGCTGCGCGACGTGGCGCCGCTCGCACGCCACCCCCTGCTGACCGACGCTCATGCGCAGTGGAAGGCGAAGCAGCGGCGGCAGGCGCGGCTCGACGCGCTGCACCGGGACCTGGACATCCGGCTGGTACCAATAGTCGACCGCTTGCAGAGCGCTACGATGCTTGTGTACACTGAATGTGCAACACATTCTCTACGGGCCCCTTGAAGTATTTTGTTTTTTGTCAATGCGCATGTTCGAGATATTGCACATGAGCGCACATCATCTACTACACCCAGATTCATCAACTGCTGCTGCTGTACAATGCTGGGGTCACACTCCTATTCCCCTGTGAGTCCCAGGCAGATGCCTATGTCCAAACTGGCTCAGGAACCGCTGCATCCACGCGGAGGGAACTAAGTGTGTGCTGCCGGGGTCCGCTTGCTGCCGGGGTGCGCGTGCCGCCGTGGCGTGCGTGCCGCTGTGGCGTGCGTGTGTGCCGCTGTGGCGTGCGTGCGTGCCGCTGTGACGTGCGTGTCAACGTGTTCGGTGCACAGGTGCGCGACGCCGCGGGCCAGGAGACATGGTTTGGCTGCAGCAAGAACACGGCGCGCTGCTTCGGCTCGGTGCTGGACGACACGCCCGAGTATCTGCACCGCGGCCGCTGGACGCCGCCATGCTGCCTGCGCGCCCTGCGCGCCACGGTGGCACGCGTTGTGGGCGAGCTGGAGCGCGCGGGGGTTCGCTACTGGCTCGAGGGTGGCAGCCTGCTCGGAGCCGCTCGCCACGGCGACATTATCCCTTGGGACTACGACGCGGATCTCGGTCTGTACCGCGATGACATCACCAAGTGCGAGCTGCTCAAGCGGGCGGCAGGTGCGTGGGTGTCCCTGGCTGTGTCCCTGGTGTTGTGCACATGCCGTTGTGGTGTACGAACGTGGCAGAGCGCGTGTGTGTAATTCCAAATAACACAGGATGAGATGTTACTATCCTTTGTGCAAGCACTTCCAAGAGTTCATGAACAGTGAGCCTGGTGAAATTTGGGGAGCGCATCGTCAGTAGTGACCCTTTGGTTCCTAGGGTGTTTCGGCCTTTCATACTATACACCCTCCCCAAAGGCGGCCAGCGACAGGGTGATCAATCCTACGCTTGCGTCCCATTCCCAATTAGTCATAGGAGTTGCCTTGTTGTTGGTAGCCAACATCCCATGGGACTATGCATGGCAGGGGCGTCCTCCTCCCTGAGTCAAGCATTGTTGACTGCATACCTCCTGGCCCTCTCACTTTGGGGCCCAGCTGGGGTCTTTCCTCTTCATCCAGAGCCACTGACTGCTGCCTTCTGCCGCCTCCGATACAGCTTTGATTGCCGAACGCTGGCTCTGGCCCTTAATTCCCAGGTCACTAAGCAGTCTGGTTGTAGATGTTGCCACAACACCTCTGCAGCCCACCTCCACTGGTCGGACTTCTGTGTTCCAGCCATGATGCCGTGCTTCGGCAGCTAGATCGGCATAGCGCAGATGTTTTCGCTCATAAGCCTCATCTACTGAGTCCTCCCAGGGTACTGTGAGCTCAATGATGAAGACCTTCTTGAGTGAACGGGACCAGAGCACCACGTCAGGTCTTAGGGTGGTGGTTGCGATCTCCGGAGGAAACACAAGTTGCCGGCCAATGTCAGCTGGTGTCAGCTGGTGTTGTGCACATGCCGTTGTGGTGTACGAACGTGGCAGAGCGCGTGTGTGTAAGCATCCACAAGGAAGTACCCTGTGCAGTGTGTAAACATCAACATTGGTGAGACAAAAGTGGCTCGGCAAGGTGCTTGCCTCCCACCCCCTCATGCGCCGTGCCGGCCTTTGTAGGTGCTACTCGTTAACAGCGCGTTCCCTAAAATTCTGATAAAGGCTATACCGGTGGTTCTTTGTCTTTGTGTGCGCCCGGGTTCGTAGCACTGGGCCCCGTGGAGGACGAGGAGGGGTTCGTGTGGGAGCGCGCGCGTGAGGGAGACTTCTACCGCGTGCACTACAGCCGCACCAACCGGCTGCACGTGGACCTGTGGCCCTTCCACTCCAGCTCGGGCACCATGACCAAACTCACGTGGATGCAGGGCCACCCGCAGGACCGCGAGTTCCCCGAACACTTCCTGCAGCCACTGGAGCGCATGCAGTTTGCCGGAATTCTGGCGTACGCTCCAAACAACCATCGACGCTTCCTCGAGCTAAAGTTTGGCCCCGGAGTGATTGAGAATCCAGAATACCCCAACCCAGCTAAAAAGAGACTGGATCAGGACAGTGCATGATCAAGGCTGAAAGCGATCATCTCACACTCACCAATGAGTGGAGTCCCTCTCTCGTGTGTGGAATATCTTGAGGTTATAGATTATAATTTGTTGTTGATTATAATTTTGGTGTTATATTTTGACTTGTGGTTTCACTGTCAATCCTTTTAGTGCCTAGAGACCTGCCGTGTAGGTACGGCGCTACGTCTATCGTGTATGATGATGATAGTCATTGTTTCTCAAGAATTCAAACTCGGCATTTACAATTGCATTTGCATGGGTGAGAATCTGGTTGACAATGTTGCTTGTTTGGATTGTAGGCATTTAATAACTTTTTAGTAAACACAGAGTGCTCTCTTATTAAGAGTTGAACTTTGTGATGGTTTTCTGGCCCTTGGGTTACAATAACAAGCTAAACATTTCCCTTAAAAGATTGTTGTTGAACTCCAAATCCAGTGATTAAAATTCCACATTCCTATGATGGGTATATGTTTATTCAATGGTACAGTAAACCCTCGCGATGCGCAATTTCTGGATTTGCAAGTTTGGAATATTGGCGAGTTACTAAATATTTACTAATTCTCTATTGGCTACTCGACGAACTCCAGGATTTGCGAGTGTACGTGCCAGGCCACCGACATCGGGGAGATGCATGCAGAATGTTAGATTTGAAACTGCGAAGATTAGACACACCCCCTCGGCTGCCTGCGTTGTCCTCCGTCTCGTAGTAATCCCGCTCTGAACTCACTACTGTATTGTGCATCTTAAATGTGTACTCACAGTCCACTCGTACATTTTGGTATAAACGAGTTGTCCGCGGGACGGATGTGGCTCACGAGCTATCGTTTGGACGGCCATTACAAACCGGGGCTTTCATGAAATGCCACATTGGCACTGCTTGAAAGGCTGTAGATGCCCGCTAAAGCTGGTGGCTGATGAGGTCGTTTGTAGGAAGCATGTTGTTTTAGTCGCCCTTTTATATGAAGGACAATTAACAAGTTTAGTGCAGCCAGTTTAACTAAACTATGTAAAACTAGGGTTATTCCTCACAACGCAAATTATAACCAGGGTTAAGCAGGTACATTTTTTTCCCTATTCAAAATTGTTACATTTAACCAATATATAAGCGGGGTGACCCATCGGATGTGCAGACTTGGTGTGTGGTTGCTGGTGTGTGCCAGTCTGCACCCTGCGCTGCAACGCAAGTCCGTCCTTGTCATCGCTCCACAATATTACTCTCCGTCAGCCGTACGCAGCAGAAGAAGACCGCTCTTATACCAAAACTTGGTTCGAGTGATGAAAATATTGCTTGCCACGTTTTGCATAAGAGCTGATTGTTTCCCATCATGTTTGTAGCGAGCTGCATCGTTGACAAAACGTTCGTGTCAGCTGTCACTGCAGCTCATTCCACGATTCACACTCCTCTCCAGCATCAGCCTGGGCAGCTGACGTCCTCCGGCGAGTCGCGGGCGTGGAGAGCCCCGGGAGTCAAGTGTATTGGCCACACTCGTCTGGTTTCCCACATTTGTGTCTAATCTCAGATTTGGTTTAAAAACTGTGAAATAAACGACCAGGGCTTGTGAAATACTTTTCCGTGTTTTATTCTGGAGATGTGTTCACGCCACTTTACCACGCGCCACCAACTGCTTTTTTTATTTAACACGCAGGTGGCTTTTTTCAGTAAAATGTACGATGTATAATTTACTTATTGAGTAAGGCCACGTAATTATCTGGCCAAATCTTTGTCTTTAGGCACCCTCCACCACCCGACAGCCAAACAAATGAACTTTCCGCATGTACAAACATTACAGCTCATACCAGTGAGTTGAACAACAATCACTTTAGTATCCAATTGCTAAATTTACTGCAAATAATTAAATTACTACAAACTTGATTTTAAGCTTTCGTGACTGCAGGAATCACTGTTTCTTTCGGTAAAGTCACGTGGAAAGAAAATAAATTCAATAATAGAATACGACGTTTCGATTGCAACACAAGCAACCGTCATCAGGTAGAACTATATTTGAGAGACAAAACAGATAATGAGACACACAGACAGACACACAAGCAGAAAGAGACGCACAGAGAAAGACAACATAGACACACAGAGACCCATTGCCTCTGTGTCGAGGCCTTAAATACTTAAATATTTGTGTCTATGTTGTCTCTCTGTGCGTCTCTTTCTGCTTGTGTGTCTGTCTGTGTCATTGTCTGTGTTATGTCTCTCTCTCAAATGTAGTTCTACCTGATGACGGTTGCTTGTGTTGCAATCGAAACGTCGTACTCTATTATTTATTTTATTTTCTTGCCCCCCCGCCCGGCGTATGCCCCTCCCCCCCGCCCGGCGTCTGCCCCTCCCCCCCGCCCGGCGTATGCCCCTCCCCCCCGCCCGGCGTATGCCCCTCCCCCCCGCCCGGCGTATGTCCCTCCCCCCCGCCCGGCGTCTGCCCCTCCCCCCCGCCCGGCGTCTGCCCCTCCCCCCCGCCCGGCGTGGAGGTAAATCCTCTGGCCTGGCATGCGCGGCGCGCCCACCGAGACTACTGCTGCTGCTGTGGCCGCGATGGCGTCGTGAGGCCCCGCGAGCCGCCTCCTCCTCCTCCTCGTCGTCCTCGTCCCTCACCGTCTCCTCCCCTCGTCATCCTCGTCCCTCACCGTCCCATCGCAGCCTTCGCGTCCGCCTCGCCATGCAGGGAGGAGGCGGGGGGGATGAGGACTACATGTCGGCAGCCTTCGTCGAGGCGGGGTGAGCGGCCCGCAGAGAGCGCGGCGACTGCGCCGTGAGGAGGAGGAGGAGGTTGATGATGATGATGATGTGGCCACCCCTGTGGTAGTCCACTGCTAGATGGAGCCCTCCCTCTTCGCGGTGTGAGTGCGTGCGAGTTGTTTGGCCATACTGCAGCCCGGGGCCGGCTCCGTATCACTCGCCACTTGTGTTAGCCGCGGCTGGGAGTCGAACTCTTCAGTGTTTGTGGCTGTTAATAGCGGAGTGCGCGGATCACTGCGCCGAGTTCGATGTTTGTGTGTCTGGGTGTCCTGCACCCGGGTCGTGGTGCCTGCGAGGATGTAAAGACGATTTCCTTGCGAGAAATGTCACCTCGGGTTGTGAGGCAAACAGAAATGTTCACTCTGCGAAGACTCCCAGCCACCGGGGAGACCCTGGCCAGGTTCAGGCTCCCACCTCTCTCGGCCCACGACACAATAATCCACTTCTACTTGAGCCTCAAACTTAGACTTGAGCCTCAAACTAGGCCTGGCCCATGGCCTTGAAACGGCCCTCGACTTCATTTCACATTTTAGCCACAGTATCCGGGTCCTATGTCGGAATACTTAATCCCGCAGTGAAGCAGACGCGCATATTATGGTTAGTGCACCCGCAGTATTCATCAGGGCGACCGAGGTATTCGAACCGTACACCTCTGCATGGGTCTTGTCACCGCCCCGATTCCTTAGTGAAGGGGGATTGTGTCAACACAATAGCACAGGTACATACAGAAAATCTAGACTCGCGTTAAAAGTGATCACTTATCAACCTTTATATATTGTTTACAAAGTATATGACGTGATCACTTATCAACCAGTGCAGCAGGAAACAGGATTACCAGTTTGCTTGGTTGTAAACGAAATTTGAACCTTGCATGGCCCAGTGGAGTTCTCTGACTCTCTGAATCTCAGCAGGTGGCATGCCAGGTCTCTTGACTCTGGACCTGGCATCCATTTGAATGGCCATGCACACTCGAGTGTTGTTAATGTCCAGGATCTACTTCCCTACATGCTCATCACATGGTAGCAATGTTATCATTCGACAGTGGTACCGATTTTATTGACCTCAGGAATGATCGGCTGAGTCAACCCTTGACTGGGATTAGAAATGGGAACCCTCTGAATGAGTTAAGCACAACAACCCATTGCAAGTCAAAAGCTCTTATTACTGTTGCATCAACTGTGCTCAATTATATGTTTATATCCATTGGGTAGTAAATAATTACGTGCGTCCGTTATAATTGGCATGAAAGCACGCAATGTCATTTTCATTTAGATTATCACCCAGCAGCACAGCTCTGCGTTGACTGCATCTGTGCGCATCTCTCATCCCCACAAGGAAGGACCAGCGGCCAGGGCTGGTGGTGTCGCACGCGGTGAGGGCACAGCGGCGCCTGGAGCGACGTCACAACGAGCTGAACGCGCAGCACCGCGCGCGGCACGTGCCGCGAGCCGTGGTGGAGCAGCAGAACCGCGAGGCGGCACTGTCCTCGGCGCTACCCACTCACAACCGCGGGTTCGCCCTGCTGCAGCGCATGGGCTACCGCGCCGGACAGGGGCTCGGCAAGTCCGGTGAGCGGCACCGGGGGCCCGCGGTACGCGCCGGTATCGGTCCGCACGAAGCAAGGATTGATAGCGGGAGGCAGGAGAGGTCTCGTATCGTAGCTGCTCACCCTGAGCTATGAATGCCCTGATAGGGCATTGCCTTTGTGCTGTTCGCCTTTTGGCATTCTCTTGTCTAACACTTTGAGACTAGGCTCTAATTGAAGCTGTCTCGAGTGTGGACCAATCCGTTTCAAAGACAATGCATATATTATCAGAGCATGTTTTTGTTGCATGTTCACCACAAATACGTGTGGTTAATGCAGACAGGATCCCTTGAAAAAGGTTTCTGTTTGGTGTTTTAACATCTTAACACCTATTATTGGTTCTTTCGGTAAAGTCACGTAGAAGGGAAATAATAAAAGAATAAAAATATAAAACAATAAAATTCTCACGACGTTTTGACTGCAACACAAGCAATCATCAGGTGTGAAATTTTCTTGCTGTGGATTTCACACCTGATGATGATTGCTTGTGTTGCAGTCGAAACGTCGTGAGAATGTTATTGTTTGAAATTTTTATTATTTTATTATTTCCCTTCTACGTGACTTTACCGAAAGAACCAAGAATATGAATCCCTGCAGTCACGAAAACTTTAAATCAAAATCTTAACACCTGTTTTATTGCCAGAAAGGGTAAAACCTATTCTTATAGGTAGGATGATGATGACTGCACGACCGATAGTCTTAAGTGTCCACGAAACAAGCTACGTGCATTGAAGTGAACATCTGCAAGTAAAAAACAGAGAACTGAGAATCTGGGGAATGGTTCTGGTGAACACTGGAGTGACACTGGAGTGATACTGGAACCACTGGGTGTTGAAAGCGTGCACGAAGGTTCACCCACCCACAACTCGCCACACCGCCACTCACTTCGTGTCATCCTGGTGAACATTACTGCAGCCTTACAGAGCACATGTACAGACCATCTGTTATTCCACTCATGGATGAGGGATCTCTCCACACCTTCCGGGCTGTGGGGGTTATTTGTCCATTCTTCAGCATGCTGGTCAGTTTGGGTTGAAGGCGAGGGGCACATGTATGTTGGAACATAGTACAGTACGTTAATTAATTTTGCTACACTGCACTCTCATGACAAAGCCCTGCTGCAACTTTCTTATGTTTTATGAATAGCGGTCGCTCATCCAACTACTACTGTTATTTTACCAGGTGAAAGCCCTCTTGAGCTATGAGCTCTGTTTTTGAGGCAACGTGGCCACACATGCTAGTGCATCGAAGTGGCTTATTCTAAGTCGGGATTTATAGTAGCAGCCAAATAATCAAAATGCATGTTTCTAATGTGGAGGGAAAAACTGGAGGACCCGGAGAAAAATCTTTGCGAACTCAGAGAGACAACACGCGAACTCCAAATATACATGCGTCAGGGTCGGGATCAAACTCGCATCCTCCTGTTGTATACCATGCGAGGGAGATAACATTTCCCCACATGTCATGTGACACTGCACGGACATCACTCCTGCAAGCTTGTAAATTGCCAAACTCGCAACGGAACTACTCGATTCCCTCATCATCACACTCATCGTCACGAGGCGTGTTGGTGTATTTGACTTGTGCGATCACTCTCCATGCATGTAGATATGTTATAATGGCAGCTTACAGGTGATTTTGTTTTTCTGTCTTTGATACCACAGGCACTGGCATCACGGAGCCTATCCCAGTGCAACCCAAAGCAGGTGAGTGCCGATTGCGTTTGCTGCACGGTTGAGCCACTCTTGGCCATACGCACGCTTAACTCTGTGCGTGTACCCAGGAGCAGCAGCATGCAGGCCAGGGACACAGTGCTGCCAGTCCCATGTATGTTCCTGATGTGGTAAATTAAACCAGAACAGGGGAAGAACATAGAAACTCCACACAGACAGGAGTCAGATTCGAGAATTAAACCTAGGCCCTTCTTGCTGTGAGCCACAAGTGTTGCCACTGTGACACCATGCCACCTTAATCTACAGTTGTATCAATGGAGATTGGAGTGTCGTGCCAAACGTGTCGTCTGAAGTGAGGGATTGTGTGGTAACAGTGGGTGGTCGAGAAAGCTCGGGCAGAGGTCGACTGCAGGGAGCCCGGCTCGTGAGCGTTGGTACGGAGCGCGTTGCGGAGTCGGAGTTTGTGTAAGGGAACTCGTGGGGTAACCCTTGCCATGAGGAACGTTTTTGTTGGCGAGGGAAATCGTGTTGGGAACTCATGAAAGCTCATTCAGATGACGTGTTTCTTCTGAGGGAGACCCTGGGGTAAAGAGAAGTGCACGCACAAAGATTTTGTAACAAAATCGGCACAAATCAATGACAATAATAACGGTCACGAGGTCTAACGGTGGCCAAGTCTGCGGATGCCATGGTGATTCTTTCGTTGCACAGTCGACACTCGCCCCCATCCGACCCAAAAATCAATTGTGAATCACTAGCCCTCTGCTCTTTTTGTTTTCAACCACCTGGATTTATATTCGGCTTTGTCTGAATAATGGCATTTATGGTTTGACCGAGATACAGGGATACTCAGGCAATCTGAAGGGGAGAGAGCGTCTGTAACAATAGTGCAAAGTGAGGATATTCTAAGGGCAATTGCATTGCAGCAGCTATGGTTTTAGGAGAGACTTAGAATAATCAAAGGTTGCACATGTGTGCGGTACATATACATTTATACATTCACTGGCATGGGTCTGCATCGTGCTCAAATTGTACGAATGTTATTTCAAATGCCTGACCAAAACCATGCTACCAAGAGAAGTTGAGTGGACAGATGTCTGAGCATGTAGGTATGCGATTTGTGTTGGGGATGAGTTCGGAGGTGATTTCATTTTCTTTATAAGGATTTGTATTATCGGCGCTTTAACTTGCAATCATCTCACAGCTGTAGGGCTGACCTCACTGACCCTACGCACATATCAGTGTTGGTGCTTGCAGAATAGAAAATGAAACATAAATCTTAGGCTTACCAGAAAGCTTGGATGATACCAAAATAAATGATACACGCACATAAGGTATTGTTTAAGTGCGCAAAGAAGAATGGAGAGATGCATGCTTGAATTTACACTGAGAGATGGACAAAGGAATATGTGGAACAGTGAACAAACGCGAATCGGAGACATCGTATTGACAATACAGAAGTAAATGGGCTCCAATAGGAACCATCGCTAGGTGGGTCAATGGCCGATGTGTGAGGACGATCAGCACAGAGATGGAGCGATGACATGGGTTTCTGCGCACAAGTGAGATGATGGTAGCAGCACTGGACCGACCGCGAGGGATGGCGATGGTGTGAGGAGACCTTCATCCAGCAGTGGAGAGACATTGGTTCATAATGATAGAGCTATTTGAAGAGCTTATTGTAACACGTGGACATTAGAAGAGCAGTGAGATGCCATTGGTTTTATTTTCCTCTGAATGAGAAAATCCAAGTGATATTTATCAGAAAATAGGTTGCAAATTAATGAGCAACCACAAGTATTGTGGCAACATATACAATGGGTGGTGGCATGGCTGCAATCAGCGTGCATGTTTGTGATGATGACCCAAGTGGTAATTCACTTGAGGATTAAACTTAGCCAGCATTGCTTGTGTGGAGAGGTTGGTTGTGTGTGACAGGCAAGCAGGATGTAAGGACGAATATCAGCAGTCATAGGGATACATTTGGCAACAGTGCTCTCAATAATTTCTGATGTGTTGAATTTCTCAATTGTGTGCCCAATGGGTGCCAAAAATGTTATTGGACTCTTATAAGGCGAAGAAGATTCGCGTTGGCCGTACCTTATCAGGCAGATTCCTGATGGAAGGCGAGATTAAGTGGGAACACCCGGGTTCAAATCCCAACCTTACACATGAAAGGTCACGAGGAAAGGTCACGTTTTTTAGGACATGCAGGGTCTGATAATGGTTGCCTTGAAGGAAGATTGACAGACTGTCACAAGCGCTTCACATTGTTGGAGAAATACATTTGGCAAAGTGTATCCTGACGTTCATTTGTAGTGCCATGGGCTGTTGATAGGGAGTGGTGTTTCAGCATGGTAATGCACCCCCACACTCAGTATGTGCTTTGATGGAATTGTTGGGAGAGTTTTGATGGGATGTTCTGAAATGTGGCAGAGCCCAGACTTAGTGTGTGTGGTTCTGCTGGTGGTGCGTGTGTGTGTGGTTCTGCTGGTGGTGTGTGTGGTTCTGCTGGTGGTGTGTGTGGTTCTGCTGGTGGTGCGTGCGTGCAGATAGGGGTGGAGTGGGCCGGGAGAAGGAGAAGGAACGACAAGTGGCGGAGCGCCAGCGGCGCAGGCAGCAGCAGCAAGCCAAGTGTTCGGTGGAGGAATACAGGCACGCACTGTGTGTGTGTGCTCACATCATCAACATCAATGAAGCCGCTTATTACTTCGTACTTAAAGAAAACTCTTTGTTCTACCAAATTCCGCCACAGGGTGTCTGCATTTTTTTTTTATTTATCACGTCTCGGTGCACTGTCCAAATCGGGGTGTTCAATTACAACTATGTAGTACAGCAACCATTTGTGATGATACATTTAACTGTAGGCAAAGATCAACAAGCACACCCATGATCACGCTTTAGTTTAGTTACTCACCTGAGCTGTTTTGGTGGGGCCACAGCGAGTGCTCTGCCTTAAACTAGATTCAAGAGTCCACCCTGTGACGTGCAGGCAGCTCTGCTTTTCTACTTGTGGGGACGATGCTTCCAGTGCTTGGGATTGCACAGAGAACGTACGGTGATGTGGGAGGGGTGTGATAAAAGACTCATGTCCCCTTCTTTGTACGGATAGGCCTTGCGTGGGCGGTCGTTGCATGGGTGCGCTTCACGTGACGTTGGTGCGTTCTGCGTCCCGCGGTGTAGGACGCGCGTGCGCAATAAGCTGGAAGATCGCCAGACGGAGGAAGACCTCCGGAAGAGCCGGGGAGCCTGCGAGCAACTTGACCAGCAGAAGGTACAGGGGTCGGCGTGGGGCACGACAGGCGGCTCCTGGAATCGGGGCGGGGGGTCGCGTCGTGGGATTGTGGTTCCTGGGGCCTCCAATGGTTCTGTGCAACAGAGAATAGTTGAGCGAGGGAGTCCCCATCGCTGTTGGTAGGTCAGCTCGCAGGCAACAGATAAACAACCATCTGTGAAGGCACTTGTGTCAACTGTTATTTGAGAATTCGGTGTCCATCGCAGCGTGGAAGACAGTACGTCTGGCACAGCGGTATTATACGAGCATTCTCCTCTTACCAACAAATCTGGACACATTATTCCGATCCTGAATGACGACCCTAATTCATTGAGGTAGTATGCCCAAGTAAAAATAACTTAATGATGATACGATCATGAGCATCATTCAAGGATCTGAAATATACATCTGAAATTGTGGAACTGCCCTGTTACCAGTCATTGCTAATAACGGGAATTAATGAAATGCACATTTATGAATCTTTCGGATTATATTAGTTATACTGGTTAAAAAAATTTGCAGTAATAATGACAAAAATAGATGTGGTGCCTGCGTGTGCTTTGTGTGAAGCACGCCGTGAACCGTACGGCACACGAGCGTGTTAACACATGTGCTCTCCGTGTCCCTTGCATGTCGTGAGCAGGGGGTGAGGGAGCCACTGGAGCCCTGGTTCTGGATGCAGCCTGAACCAGACGAAGATGAGGATGACGAGGACGATGAGGAGGAAGATGATGACGACCAACCCAATGTGAGTGTTTCGTTGCAGGCCGTGAGCCGCTCCCTCCTCTCACGAGCGTGGAGTCCATGAGCCGAGGCGTTTGCCGATTCGCAGCTCCAGAGTGATGTAACGGGGCTGTGCGTGGCGTATGTGTGCTACTCTCGCGTGCTACTCTCGTGTGCATGCTGGTGCACTCTAGATTTGAAGTTTTCGTGACTGCAGGGATCCATACTCTTTGGTTCTTTCGGTAAAGTCACGTAGGTATAAAATAAATTAAATCGGTGATTTACCGAAAGAACTAAAGAGTATGCTGGTGCACGTCACCCGACCTTCACTTCATCACATTTAATTTCCCACTGCAGACGAGTGGCAGACCCACTACAGCCAAATCAGTAATGCTGCTCAGCTGGGACTACACGCGCTGCCAAGGTGGAATATAAGCTTAGGTTTGACAGTTGATACCAAATTGCTTATATGGACCTTCAATACAAAAGCCACGTTGCCACAATCCAGTAAAGTGACTTCCATTGTCGCCTATCACCCATATCGCCTAGCACCAGTTCCTGGACAGTTTATGACCAGAGGTGGCCAACTGTTACTGCTTCCTCTTGTGTTTTTGTATTAAACAACAAGAGTGATTCTCCTCCTCCTGAGTGAGCATATTATCCACTGTCTGGCCAGATGATATGTGGTTTTACGTGTAGTCTCTGAACCCCTGAAAACTGGCAGTAAATATGGTCACAAGTACTAACATTTTAACCTCATGGCGCTACCCCGGCTCTCGCATAATGTCCGTGATGCAGTCATTTTTAATCTGTTGATGGCCTGCGATGCGGCAATCGACTCATCTTGACGAGCTGTACTCACGATGCACTATGGTGCATACAAACGTTCAGGGTTTCAGCACAATCGTGCTTGCTGCGTTTCAACATTGTGGAGTAGCACTGATTTCGGATTGATTGGTACCCCAGTCGTGGAGTTTAGTACACCCCTGGAAAAAAGTGTCCCAGAAATAAAATATTTAATTTCCTCAGCCATTTTAAGGATCAGCCATTTTAAGGATCATTATACTGGTGCTGCAACAGTGCAGACCACAAACTTCCTCTCTGGTGAGGCCAACAAAGCCATGAACACTGCCTCCTACCATCACCGCGGCCCACAGAGAGAGCTGTGCGGGAGAGATGAGGCAAATGGCAACTTGTTTCACCCTGAAGATGTTTATCTCCATGACAATTAGCAGAGCCAATCATGATTTCTGGGTAGGGCATTTGTCGAAATTGAGTGCATTGATAGGGAAACCTGCGCACTTGGTGAGGCACAGGGCTCTTGAGAAGCAGTGGCGTGTTCAGTGCAACGACACCTGACACAAATTGCTCCAGCCTTCAGGAAACGGGCGCTGGATGTCATCTGACCCACGACTAACAACTGTTGTGCCCATGCAGCGTTTGCAGAAGCAGGAGATGCTGCAGAAGCTGACAGGCTACCTTCGGTCCGAGCACTTCTACTGCATCTGGTGCGGCACTTCCTACGAAGGTGCGTGCTGCACTCGCTTGCCCAAAGGGGTGCCAATTGGGCAGCTCACCATAGTCTCCACTAGCACATACCTTGGTCACTCGGACTGAACCACCGGTACATATGTTGAGGGATAACACTGATTTGTTACTATGTGGAATTTCTAGTCGTGCAAAATACCTTTGATATCGTCCCCCTGCAGTGTTTGAAGTAGTAGTCTCATATCTGAGTAAACAGAGGTCCTTCCTTGTTGGCTGATGTTTCAAGGAAACTACCTGCAGGAGGTAAAGTCAGCCTCTCCAAATGCAATCAAGTAAAGGGTTGGCACTCCTCTTCATAGGCAGCCTGGAGCCAGCACTGCAAATGCCACGTTCCCATAGCAGGGATCAGTCTGTATACACGTGTACCACTGTTCACCAGCCACTATGCTCTTCCAGTTGACCCCCAGGGGATAATAGCTCGAGGCAACTCCAATGAGGAATTTAATTCTCAACCTTTGCAACTGTGATGCAATTTAGCCACAGATCAAGGTTTAATCAGACTCAAATGCAGTGTCACATGTCATAAATCCCTCGTGTTTTACGATTCCCTTATGTCATAAAAAATATATATAAACTCCGATTTTAATTGAAAGTTTTTATCGTCCTCGGTGAATATCCTTAAGTAAAAAAATTATCCATTTAAATTAAATGTTCTACATTTTATCACCTGGACCACAACTAAATCACCAGTGACATTGTGTTTCCCCATCAGACCGTGACGACCTGGACTCTAACTGCCCCGGAAGTACTGCAGAGGACCACAACTGATGGGTAGAGTCAAGATCGTTGTCCTTCCAAGTTTCGCAAGATTATTTTTGAAGCCGCGTGAATTCTCATCTGAAGACTGCCCAAACTTCACCCCCTTTTTCTTCCACTAGATGGAGAAAGTCAACACACCGTATGTTAGAGTAAAATACATTTTCTGCAGTGTCGTGCAGTCGTATTCACTGTGGCTGCGCTGTAGATTTACAGATGAACAGGCATGGCCACCATGATTGGAAAATGTACCGCGAGGGCTGGCGCCAACTGGTTTGTGAAGACAACTGTACGTGCGCATGTACTGTACATGTAACCACAGCCTCCTGTGTCAACGCTGGAAAGCTATGGTGCCCAAATTATATTATTTGGGTCTTTCTGTAGTCACATAGATGGTTCTAAGAAAATAACCAAAAACTACGTTCCGATCACAACAAGCGATCGTCATCAGGAGGAAAGAGGATGACGTACGCGTGTGTTGTGATCAGAACGTAGTTTATTTTTATTTTCTTTGAACCATCTACTTGACTTTAGTGAAAGACCCAAAGAATATTGAGTCCTGCAGTCACGAAAGCTTTAAGTCAAGATTTGCCCAAATAATGTTTTGTTTCAGTGTGTAAATACCATTTTTTTTTTTATTAAACTTTAACTTAAATAGTCTGTGTTTCATGCTCATTGACATAAACCATCTGGGGCCTCTGATGTAGTGCAAAGCCTGTGGCAACATTTGAAATCCCTCTAATCCTGTGCATGCACTTGCTGCGAGTGTACATTATCCATGCTCATGTTTACATTTCCCTTTTTTAAAGTCATTACCAATTTGCCATTGTGAAGTGGCTGTCGTTTATGGACAATGTGGCTTGGGATTTCTCAATTTCTTCCCAATTTTCACCGGCCTTGGCTTGGACATCGCTGGGGAGTTGTGTACCACCTTTAATGTGTACCACCTCAATAAGGAAAAGAAAAGGCACAGAAATGCCACCCAGTAAAGAGGCGGCTCCTCTCCTGGTTCCCATTAATCCAGTTGGAGTGCAGCACAGCAGCTGCTGCTCGTTGCAAAGGTTGTTCAAATCCTGTGGCCACCCCAATTAATACTGTGGGTGTAGTAACCAAAACATACGACGTGCCATCTGCGTCAGTGGACATTAAAGATCACTGTCATTCATAGGCATAGGCCAGTGTGCCTGCATCGCGATCAAAATGTTAAAAGTTCACACCGCACATGACGCAAGTGGAATATACAGTTCATAGCAATCGTGCCAAAACGTGGCCAGGGCCCTCCTGAAAGAGAGTCCGCAACGGTCCAAGTTGGACCATTCGTCACTGCGCTGCCAAACAAGACGTGGAGGCGGCTCTAAACAGATGGGATGCACACAGCAGGGAGGCCCCTGTTGGCCAGAGGAGCGGTCCCGATGGAGCCGCTGCTGGGCGCGCCAGGCCTCGTCGGTGCTGCAGGGCGGGCTCCTGCTGCAGGGCGGGCTCCTGCTGCAGGGCGGGCTCCTGCTGCAGGGCGGGCTCCTGCTGCAGGGCGGGCTCCTGCTGCAGGGCGGGCTCCTGCTGCAGGGCGGGCTCCTGCTGCAGGGCGGGCTCCTGCTGCAGGGCGGGCTCCTGCTGCAGGGCGGGCTCCTGCTGCAGGGCGGGCTCCTGCTGCAGGGCGGGCTCCTGCTGCAGGGCGGGCTCCTGCTGCAGGGCGGGCTCCTGCTGCAGGGCGGGCTCCTGCTGCAGGGCGGGCTCCTGCTGCAGGGCGGGCTCCTGCTGCAGGGCGGGCTCCTGCTGCAGGGCGGGCTCCTGCTGCAGGGCGGGCTCCTGCTGCAGGGCGGGCTCCTGCTGCAGGGCGGGCTCCTGCTGCAGGGCGGGCTCCTGCTGCAGGGCGGGCTCCTGCTGCAGGGCGGGCTCCTGCTGCAGGGCGGGCTCCTGCTGCAGGGCGGGCTCCTGCTGCAGGGCGGGCTCCTGCTGCAGGGCGGGCTCCTGCTGCAGGGCGGGCTCCTGCTGCAGGGCGGGCTCCTGCTGCGTCGTCACCTGTGCACTCTGCACTCACTTCAACTACTTACCACACCCTGCATGAATCCTTACGCAAAGTTCACCACTTGAAAATTTATGATTCTAAAATCGTCATCACAAATTTACTTTAAGAATCTTAAAGCTTTATTGCAAACCGAAATAGATCACGATTTCATTTCTATGGTATGGACTGCTGCTTCAATGGAAACTTAGATAATTACTCGTCCACTGTTTATATAACTTTCAAAAGTGACGGCATCTTACATGCTGGGCTACTCACGTGTGTTGACACTGATGGGGAACCTCTGATCGTTTTGCATTTCAGAGGCATTGTAGGAAATCTGTTCCACTAATGTAATACTTTAATCATTTTTTCAACGGGCATACCTCAGTTCTGTTTTTCACCGTTTTCTTTTTAGTTTTTTTTTTTTTACCAGCGGCGATAGTTACAAGTTTAATAGATCTAGTTTAACACTTGGTATACGCTTACAAATCAACGCAATGATCGACAGTTGTGTAACATCAATAATGCTGGCAGCTTTGTTTTTAAATGGTTGAGCATGGAAATGCTGATTTTGAATGTTGCAAGGCGATTTCCTAGCAATATCGGCAAAGACGTGTTTATTCAGCAGAGGATTAAATGGCTGATGACTGTACAGTTTACGTTAATCCCTTGCCTGCCAAGTATGGATTGAGAAAATTGACGAGTCGGCAGAAGGCACTTGGTTATCCACTAGTATGTAAGTACTGCAGCCTAAGACAAAAAAACTAAGCAACGTTTAACACATCCCAAATAAATGCGAGTGGTTTTCTTTTCTAAGTACAAGCCGTGTGTGTGGATTGCGTACGGACTGCAAACACCGTCGAGCAGCGCATCACGAGCGGTGGCCTTCATGTCAACGCCGATTGGCTCGTAGCTGCATAGAGGCTGCTGGTAATAAGACGAAAGCAGAAATTAAAACGGAGCTCTGCTTGAATTCCGAGAACACGGGCGTAGGAGGGATGCCGATATTCATGGCGGAGTGCGCGTGTCAAAGTAGTGTGGCACGAAGTGGGTCAAGCAATTCATAGGCGGCGAAGCGTTACCGTCAAGCCTCGGAGCAGGAGACGGACAGGAGCAGTTAGCCTGACTCATACGGAGCAAATGCCCGAGGCCGACCAGGGCATGGGAGGGGCACGGTGGTGCATTTGAGATTGTTCACCATCGCCTGGCTGTCACTTCTAGTTTTATATTATTCTAATAAGGGGCATTCATTCAGGTAGCTTGGGAAACTAATTGGATGGACACCTAATTATACTTCCGTCCCAAAGAATATTCAACTCAAGAACAGGCTGTCAGGTTCTGTTTTTAGTTTCTACAAATGAATTGTCAGATGAGATCCTGTTACAGGCATGGTGGCAACAGCAGTTGTCACGCAGTACGATGAACCCCGCCATCGACCCGAGCTTGATTCCCAGTCGAGGTTAACACCCGTGGCGAGCGGTATCTGAACTGGTCCCGAGGACCCCCCTTCATTGTATAGAAGCGGAAGTAAATGAGAAGCGTTCATTCGACACAGCGCTCCGTGCCAGTGGTAGCCACTGGGGCGCAATCATTCCGTAGTGGACACGGTACCCTGCGTGAGCAGAGTAGGGGATTGTGAATCGCCGAGTTGAGAGAGAGAGAGTCTGTGACAATGCAAGGCCACGATTAAGCGACGAGATGACGACGCCGCATGCCCGAGTTGAACCGAGGGGTGCAAGGGGGTGGATCCCCCCCCGCCCCCCACAATGCAGGCCTGCGACACGGAGACCATCAAGAAGCTGAGGGCGGGCACCGAGTGGGGAGTCCACGTGGTTACCCACGACACAAAGGGCGGCTGCTCCACGTGGTCCCCCCGCTTACCGCTCGCCACAGCCCCCAACCCACCACCACGCACCAGGCGTTTAGAAATTACTCCATTTATCGAGCGCTTATTTGTATAACTTTTTAAGGGTCTAAAGAATGTATCACATACCGCGCAAAATATGAACCTTACGGCGAGACCCCGGGGTCCCACAAGCCCCCGGCTCTCGCATAAACATGAAATTATAATGTCAACAAAAACTTTGCTCTTTTTCACCAATGGGTTTGAAGGATGGTGGCAAGTGTTGTCTTGTTAAACTATGCCTTTACAACTGAAAACTACTTACATGCAGCACCTCTATTTAAATACACTATCGAAAAAATAATTTACACCCCTCTGTCAAT
The DNA here is from genome assembly GCF_015708825.2 of Lethenteron reissneri. Lineage (NCBI taxonomy): Eukaryota > Metazoa > Chordata > Hyperoartia > Petromyzontiformes > Petromyzontidae > Lethenteron > Lethenteron reissneri. The sequence goes on along the minus strand of NC_083789.1, from coordinate 420,586 downwards.
CATCGTGTTTTTCAGTGTGGATTGTGAACACACTTTGTAAACAGAAGGTAAAATAGAACGCGTTTCTAACGCGATGTTCATATTGTAGCGAGCGTTTATACCAATGTTACTCTACAGAGTAGTGGGTCGCCGCTCCTCTTATGCGCATTGATACGAGCGGTATGTGGGGACTATGGCTTAACCGCAAAAAAAACCTATCTGCACAGATGCATACGTACAAGAGAAGTATTATCAAATGAGGAATTAACGGTGCAACGCATCTCATCTGTTAAATATCTGCAGGTATTAGGATTGTCATCGATCGATCCTGGCTGCAGACATTGGTAGGTCACAAATAATAATGAAGATAAGAGAGCAGTTTCACTATTATGCACACCGTTATGACAAATGAAGGACTTAAGTGGTGTAGGCAGTTTGAGCAGCTTTGGATGAGACTTGTGATCTTGCCCGTACCCGAGCATGGAGTGCAGCATTCGCTTGTTCGGCTCTTCTGCGCATTCGTCCTCGCCGCTGCGCTTGGACACGACGACAGAACGATCCGCGCCAGGCGGGTGGGACGGAGTCGCCAAAAAGCAAATTAATTACGATTTTGACATTCGTTCATTCGGGACCCCGGGGTCCCGCCAGAAGGTGCATATGCACAACGGCAAATTCTACAAGGTTCCGCTCTGATGCCACCACTAGAGAGCATATCGAGCTCCTTCTGCTTGGACATCTGATGTAGAGCTTTCGACTGACTGTGGCTCTCACCTGTTCTAGAAAAGCTGGGAAGCTGCACTTTGAGTGTTGCCCAGTCTTGGCTTAGAAATAGGAATATCTAAAACCTAACCTTATAAACCGAGTCTGTCAGAAGTGCTTTAACCTAGGCCTGTGACAGTTTGTATTTCAGAGTTTTGAACGGTTCGGAATCCAGTACTAAATCTGTTTTTAAACGAAAACTAATATTTTTATTTAAAGCTTTCGTGACTGCATGGATTAATATTCAAAATAATAAAAATTAAACATAATAAGATATGTTTTATTTGTATTATTGTATTATTTCCCTTCTACGTGACTTTACCGAAAGAACCAAGAATATAAAACTAATATTTTAGAATTTGGCGGTCCCACAATTCCGGCATACATATTTGAAACATTTTAAGACAATAAGGCTGTGAATCTTGATTTGACGCTTTCGTGACTGCAGGAATCCATACTCTTTGGTTTTTTCGGTAAAGTCACGTAGGTAGAAAATGAATCACGACGTTTCGGGCGCAACACAAGCGTCCGTCATCAGGTGGGAAAGCTTCTCACCTGATGACGGACGCTTGTGTTGCATACGCATGCAGATACCCACAGCACAGCCAGGCATGCGCGTCGTGGATCAGTCGGCCCAATTCCATTCACAAGTCGCTGTTCAACGTCTGTGGGCGGCTGCCCCAGTGGTACCGGTAACGTCTGTTTGGTTATTAGTTATGTCAATTACAAATGGCCGAATACAACTAACAATGACAATTTTAGTACGCTCGTTTTCCCAGATAATCCTCCCAAATACCATGCACTGGCTACGTACATACAGTGCGAAAGTAGACGAAGTATAAATACACGAGAGTAGTTCAACATGCATGCCGTCTCAAGCATGCAATAATTATCTGCTTTGGACTTCTGGTGGCTACGGGCAACGTGCCTTCTCAAAAGAATTCAGAGGAAAAAACTCGTGCTACGAAACCCCCCAGGAAACAATGATTATGGATACCATTTTGCTTTACGAATCCACTCGTCACATTTCAGCGACCGATGGAAGTCGTCCTGGCAGAATCACAGCGGACATCGTGTTTGCTTACAACATTCACATGCGATCCTGTAACGAGCGAGGTACATTATCTGGGTTGTGGCTATAGATGGGGTACAAGTTTACCCCCCCCCCCCGACTCCAAAGTGCTGAGGCGAGTGGGAGCATTTCGACAAATTGTGCCAAGCCGCTTGGAGTCGTGTCACCAGAAAATGACGTGGCAATACCAAAGTAATTTTGACCGAAAAAACACTTCGCTATTGCATGCATCGCCTTCATCCGGTATTAACGATGCATTACCACTGCCATCATCCCCCACTAATCTGGCACTAAACCTGTACTCATGCTTAATGTATACATTTAAAATGTATGGATTTAAAATGTATACATTTACTTGCGGCTGTAGACGTGTTCAACACGCATATCAGGGTAGAGATATTCCTTTTGGTAACTGACCGGTGTTACCATGGTTATTATAAAACACATTTGCTTCCTTTACATTTTATCGCCACAGCAATAGGAAATATTCATGCACGTAAACGTGAGGAGACACGTTGTGAATTATATCATTTTAACTTAACTTTTGTGACGGCAGGAATTCAAATTATTTTGTTCCTACGGTAAAGTCACGAAGATAGAAAATGATGAAAAAATAAAGTGAATAAAAATAATAAACAAAAACACTAATGTAGACTGTAGCCTGGTTCTTAATCAGAGCTTACTGGCGGTCTATAATGTAGACTTAATCCTGGTTCTTTCAGTAATAAATATAAAATAAAAAACCACGACGTTTCGACCGCAACACAAGCATCCATCAGGAAAGCGAGGGGTTAGCCTCTAAAGGCGAACTCTTTATAAAGGTTTAGAGATGATGGGCGTAGCCCAAGTGTGTCAGCAGCGTGGGCGGGGGAGAGGTAGCTGATGTTAATGTCGGAGAAAGACGAGCAAGTACACCAAAGGGCGGCCAGGCAATCATTGCACCTCGCTCCGCACACCCACACTGCTGATGGTGGATGTTGACAAGAACACAGAAATCAAGTCATGACCCAAAGTGGTTGATGACATCTTTCCAATGATTGCAGAGTTTATAACCATCCTCTCGGTTGAAATGGTCTCCGTATATGGATGGCTTCATGAACGAATCTTTGTTGATAGCCAGTCGGCTTGCAAAGTACCATCGTCTTCGAGAAATACATTTCGCGAGCCAGCTGTATTAAATTAATGATCCGCCACGGCAGAAGTATTGGTCCTACCGTGTTCCAAATCTGCCTTGAGCTCACGAACACGGTCCAAGACATGTCGTTTAGTTTCCCCAATCGCCGATGCAGATACACCATTGCTACGGTCTACATTAGACTGCCAATACGCTCACCCGCTTAAAAACTAGGCCACAGTCCACATTATAGGCTACCAGTACACTCACTCCGATTAAGAACCTGGCTACATTTCGATTTAAAGCTTTCGTGACTGCACGGCTTCATATTCTTGGTTCTTTCGGTAAGTCACGTAAAGGGAAATAATAAAATAATAAAACTAAAACAATAAAAGTCTCACGACATTTCGATTGCAACACAAGCAATCATCATCAGGTGTGAAAACCAAAAATGGTTATTATAAAAAAATATTATTTTATATTCTCTTTCTGTGGTTCTCACGCCTGTGGTGGCGGGACTCGCAGCTCATAGGACCGGCCACAGTATGTTCGCTATCCATCCTGTACGAGCACCACCTCTTCACTTTACACTTGCATAATGTAAAACGTGATCATGAAAGCGGCTTCAAACACAGCGGCGCGCTACCCAGCCGCGACCAAGGATCCTCCCTCAACCCGACAGCTCCGAGTTCTCTGGCCCAACCCCTTATATAGGCGGAGAGCCATCCTTTAATTAATTATCCCGTTATTAAATGCAGCTGTTCACCGATTGCATCACTCTCGAGAGAGGCGCTGCATTGTTTGAGTAATCATCTTGGGGGTGTGTGTGCGCATATATCTGATAAACCGGTTTCCCCTTCAAATCCCACATACAGTACCCATCCCCCAGACATCTCCACGCGGGAGTGAGCACAGATCGCAACAGACGCGGAGCGCGAGCAGCCCGCGTGCCCAAGACCGCGTGTCCCGCGCCCACACTCCGCACCCCGCACCCGTGCGTGGGCAGGGCCCGTGCGTGGGCAGGGCCCGTGCTGCAGGGCCCGGCACGTGAGGGCTCTGCATGGCCGCGCAACCCAAATACTCGTGCACCGGCTTGCAGCCCGGAAAACATGGCACCCAAATATCAGGGGTTATAATCCGTGCCTCTCCATTATTAGTGCGTGAGCAGCAGTTCATCCTAATGACCAGCTTACTTGTGCTTTTTTCGGAATTTCATTATCCTACAAAGCCAGTAAATTGATCTCATGGGGTCATAATTAGCCTGAATGTTGTGGGGCATGTTGAGATATTGAATATTGGAGGTTTGATCTGGTTAAAAAATATTGGATTTTTTTTTACAAAGAAAATTTTGGAATAAGAAAATGAAATCATATCGCAAATACAGTAATTTGTTTACAGTCTGCCAACGTTCCTAGACCATCTGCCAGCTAGTCTAAAATAATAAAAAAATTCATTTTCCGCCGAGTTGGTTTTTGTGTGCAAGCATTGCGCCTCCACATAACAACAACTTGCTTTAGTTAATCAAATTTACGTTGACGGAGGCGGTCGTGGAGAAGTAATGAGTGGAGGTCGTGCTTTTGTTTATTCCAGTCGAGCTTGCAGAACGCGGATCCCCAGCGGACTCGAGAATGACTTTGTGCCAACGCAGAGCAAGGCCACAGACAAAGGGGAGTCCGTGCTGTGAATTCTGCGCAGAAGGCGCCGTGGGACACCACGACAGTCGAAATACATTTATGCCTTTTGTAGGTTATTGCACATTTGAATCAAGTGCTACATTCCATTCTCCACGATATATCACGGATATCATGAGCTCCAGGAGCACCTCCATATCTACAATATCTCAGATTACAGAAACTTGTCAACTTGCTCTACGATGTTCATTATCAGTGATGTATTGTTGCAATATTACCTCTGGAATATATTTCATTCCAGGCGACACGTTCATCACGCGCGTCCTCGTGCGATGCTGGCGTCGCGATTGTTCACAAATGTAATAATCGAGAGGCTCCCTTCCTTTTGTGGCCACCTCCCTTCTGCTGCATTCCCCTCTCTTCTGCCTCGCCGCCTTCGTCCTGCACTGGTGCAATGTAACGCACAGGGGTTTCCACTTCACACAAGAGGAAAGCTGCGACGCGGTGATTGTAGTTGACATGACACGAACAAAATTACCTCTTTGCACATATAACCGTGCCTCCACTGCAGTGGTCCTCAACCTTTACTGCAGCCTTGCACCCCTTTGATTCTCAGTCGTTAAAACATGTATACTCTTAATAAACACATCGGTTTGATGAAACAAAGTAAGTTGTACTTACGTGCCCGTGCTCAATGTGTGTTTCGATGATTTACCTTCTAGAACAATCTGGCACGTCTCACATCCCCAGAAGGGGCATCTTGCACCCCACGGGGTGCGTGCACCCCAGGTGAAGACAACTTCTCTCCTGTAACACGTGGCTGTGGCCGCTGAGATGCTATGTTTGGACCCAGGAAAAAGGCCCGTGATTAAACCTTGTTGTTCTTAAGTTCATGGTCTCAGCCTGGTCACCAATAACTGCACACAAAAACACATCACATTCAATTTGATTTTACGCTTAATTTGGCTACATTCTAGCTCTGAGAATTAAAATATCTGATGGTCATGTGACGAATGGTAAAATGTGCGACCATTTACTGCGTAGACCAGTGATCGCTTTACGACATCTCAGAAGTAGCTCTGTGATATCCACTTCCGTCTCACCACGAGACATCAGAATGGATTATTCGTCTCATGACAATGCAAATAGCACAATTTGGGCGAAATTACATTTAAAAATCCACCAAAAGGGACCATGAATGGTGCCCGTGTGTCTTGTGCTATGGGTTCAGTATTCGTATGCCAGCAAGGCGCTCTGGCAGCGGCTATCGGGTATTAGCAGCGGGTGTGTGGGATATTAGCAGCGAGTGTGTGGGGTATTGCAACGGCTCCACATTTAATTTCATTGCCGTGAAGCGGTCACCCCCAAGGGGGTGCCTGTGAGGTCAAGCCCAGGTCACTGGGGACCGAGAGACGCCCCCCTCCCCCACGACGCCCTCGTGGGATCCGCGGCTGCACGGCACCACCGACCCCCGCTCTCCCCCCTCCCGCGCTCCGCCGTGTTCCCATGTTCGCTTAGAGAATCACATTTAATGATTTGGTTTCATTTGCACCGCACATCTCCGCAGAAAAGCGATTGGGTGCCATGCAATTTGGATCGGCATCCTCGCAATCGAGAGCGCCCTGCTCGATGTGGCATTCGCGTTCCTCTTCTCAGCACGTGTTCTCAGCAACGCTCCCACTTTTAGTGAAACCATTCACTTTCGTCGCACAGGGAGAAAGAACACTTTGAACAAAGCGTGTATTTTGTAGAATAGCGTATAGAGTGAGAAAGCGCATGTGTTTTGGACCGATTCCCCAAGCAAGCCATCTCATTAACTAACAGTCGTAAAACGCATAAACGAAATTGCTTAACTGTCAGTAAGGCTCACGGTGCTGAATAATGCAAGGTTAAGGGACACATATCGGATTCGCGGGCTGAAGTGGACCGTGGTGCTATGGCGAATGGCACGGGTCGGGAGTGGCAGGGGCTGTAAGAGCCGTGCCCGGGCACGTGGCGTGCAGCTGAACGCGGTGACCGCCGCACCATCATCACAATCCCCTGACTTGTGAAGGGTGTTTACGACTCACTGGAGGGCAGGCGCACACATCGTCCGTGCACGTTCGTCTCTGTACAAGTGTCCCTCTGCAGACGTCGAGTAAAAGCTATTTGAATACCCCTGAATGTGCAGTGGTTACGCATATGTTCAATAATGTCATCAAATGTGTTATAATCGTGCTATGTTTCTGATTTAGGCAAAGCGCTACACCTTGCACGGCTTGTTGTGTACTGGTAACGACCCATCTTCGCGCGTGTGGTTAGCGCGCCCGATCACTCGAAGTTGCTGAGTCCCTCTGGTCCGAGCCACATCTGAGAATGCACATTTCACTTCGCAGGGTTGATTCGCGTCGTTTATTTGAAGTTTCCATTGTGCTCTAAATGCCGCTTTCGTCGCTTAACCTCGATTGCAGACACTGAGACAGGAGGCCGGATCGGTGAGAGGCATTGGACAAGCACGGAAGAGGAACATCGGACCTCCTATTGAACAGAGATGGATGGGAGGGAGCATCACCAGCTTTGGTTCCTGCAGCGGTGACAAAGACGGCCACGTGAAGTCTGCCTGTGTGGGGAGCGGCTCCACGAAGGCTGCACGGAGGGAGGGGCGAGGAGACGCGGCCACGCACGTGCGCGATATGACAGCGAACACTGCGGGTCGTGTGGCGACCATTGGCTTGAGGAGGCTGCGGAGTGGAGTCTGGGACGAGTGGAATGGATCTCGCGTGATGCCTGATAGAGTTTGACGATGTCCGAACTGAGCACGAACATAAGACGGGACATTGCTTGAACGTTGGCGCTATCCGTAGCCCAGACACGGAGCGTGGCTTCAAGCGGCTCCTCCTACCTGTACCTTGAGATGCTGTGGAGGCATTACCTCGATGGTGTTGGGGACGCGTAATGAGCGGATGAGCATCACACCACGCGTGTCCAGCGAGCCATTGCGCGTTCAGCAGATTTCGTTTGAAGTGTTTCAATAAAACTCGCCATTCCGAAATAATTCTTATTTTAATGCCAGCAAGAGGAGCATGAAGGGCAGTGCTGTGCTGACACTGCAGCGTGTTCCTCCAGACATTGCAGCAAGTGACTGCTGGCAGAACGGAGGCGCCGTGCAGTGAGCGGGGCCGCCGCGCTGCTGATGAATGCCGCCGCGTTCCACTTGGGGGCCGTGGAGGAGGCGATCCGTGTGATCCACACCGCGACCCCATTCATCTCCATGACGCAGCGCAGTCGTTGTGCGTGTCACGTGGCGCGTGTGCTCGGTGTGTGTGTGTGCAGCTCTTGGGTCGGTGTGTTAATTTATTTTTTGCATTTCTTTAGCAAAGAATCTTGGAGCGAGGCCAGCGCGCGTCGTGGCTGCCACGTGGGGCTGCTCCCCCAATGACGCGGACAGCAGGCCACGCGCTCTGCCGTGGAGAGACATGCTCTCGAAAAATGTCAAGAGACATTCCCCATTTACACTCTGGCGCTTTCATAAAACAAATTGCTCTTGCATTTACAATCAATAACTTGTCTTGAACTCCATCACCAGCAGCCGTGGTCTACGCACTGTTGGGTGAATGTCTCCCCCACGCCATTGCCCTGCGATGCTGTGGCTGTCACGAGCGTTGTTCATCGGCCATGACCATTTCCCCGAGGTGTTCTGCTCAAGCAACGTTTATTTAAAGTCAAGATGATATGCCTGATGGACATTTATTCCCCAATCCGTGTGTTCCTCTCTGTGCCTGTCATTCTGCGCATGCAATTGACCACCGTCTGTGCAGTCTTCAGCTTTGCCTCACTAAGTCGCTGTCTCCCCGTGTTCCTGAGCCATCCCATCCCAAGACAGGGCACTCGAGAACGATGACTCCACAGTCGCAATCCCCGTAACACAAACGAAGCTCCCAAATCAACCTCTGGTCTCGAGCCTTTCGACCTCTGAGAGGTTGATTGGTTGTTGCTGGGCTACAGCTCGTCCAGGACCGTGGTGAACTTCTACCAACTATGTATGGTGAACTACTACCCTGTGTGTGTGTGTGGTGAACTAGTACCCTGTGTGTGTATGGTGAACTTGTACCCTGTGTGTGTGTGGTGAACTTGTACCCTGTGTGTGTGTATGGTGAACTTGTACCCTGTGTGTGTGTATGGTGAACTACTACCCTGTGTGTGTGTGTGGTGAACTTGTACCCTGTGTGTGTGTGTGGTGAACTTGTACCCTGTGTGTGTGTGGTGAACTTGTACCCTGTGTGTGTATGGTGAACTTGTACCCTGTGTGTGTGTGTGGTGAACTTGTACCCTGTGTGTGTGTGGTGAACTTGTACCCTGTGTGTGTGTGTGGTGAACTTGTACCCTGTGTGTGTGTGGTGAACTTGTACCCTGTGTGTGTGTGGTGAACTTGTACCCTGTGTGTGTGGTGAACTTGTACCCTGTGTGTGTATGGTGAACTTGTACCCTGTGTGTGTGTGTGGTGAACTTGTACCCTGTGTGTGTATGGTGAACTTGTACCCTGTGTGTGGTGAACTTGTACCCTGTGTGTGTGTGGTGAACTTGTACCCTGTGTGTGTGTGTGGTGAACTTGTACCCTGTGTGTGTGGTGAACTTGTACCCTGTGTGTGTGTGGTGAACTTGTACCCTGTGTGTGTGTGTGGTGAACTTGTACCCTGTGTGTGTGTGGTGAACTTGTACCCTGTGTGTGTGTATGGTGAACTTGTACCCTGTGTGTGTGGTGAACTTGTACCCTGTGTGTGTGTGTGGTGAACTTGTACCTTGTGTGTGTGTATGGTGAACTTGTACCCTGTGTGTGTGTGGTGAACTTGTACCCTGTGTGTGTGTGGTGAACTTGTACCCTGTGTGTGTGTGGTGAACTTGTACCCTGTGTGTGTGTGTGGTGAACTTGTACCCTGTGTGTGTGTGTGGTGAACTTGTACCCTGTGTGTGTGTGGTGAACTTGTATCCTGTGTGTGTGGTGAACTTGTACCCTGTGTGTGTGTGGTGAACTTGTACCCTGTGTGTGTGTGTGGTGAACTTGTACCCTGTGTGTGTGTGGTGAACTTGTACCCTGTGTGTGTGTGGTGAACTTGTACCCTGTGTGTGTGTGTGGTGAACTTGTACCCTGTGTGTGTGTGGTGAACTTGTACCCTGTGTGTGTGTGGTGAACTTGTACCCTGTGTGTGTGTGGTGAACTTGTACCCTGTGTGTGTGTGGTGAACTTGTACCCTGTGTGTGTGGTGAACTTATACCCTGTGTGTGTGTATGGTGAACTTGTACCCTGTGTGTGTGTGGTGAACTTGTACCCTGTGTGTGTGTGTGGTGAACTTATACCCTGTGTGTGTGTGGTGAACTTGTACCCTGTGTGTGTGTATGGTGAACTTGTACCCTGTGTGTGTGTGGTGAACTTGTACCCTGTGTGTGTGTGGTGAACTACTACCCTGTGTGTGTGTGTGGTGAACTTGTACCCTGTGTGTGTGTGTGGTGAACTTGTACCCTGTGTGTGTGTGTGGTGAACTACTACCCTGTGTGTGTGTGTGGTGAACTTGTACCCTGTGTGTGTGTGGTGAACTTGTACCCTGTGTGTGTGTGGTGAACTTGTACCCTGTGTGTGTGTGTGGTGAACTTGTACCCTGTGTGTGTGTGGTGAACTTGTACCCTGTGTGTGTGTGTGGTGAACTTGTACCCTCTGTGTGTGTGGTGAACTTGTACCCTGTGTGTGTGTGTGTGGTGAACTTGTACCCTGTGTGTGTGTATGGTGAACTTGTACCCTGTGTGTGTGTGTGGTGAACTTGTACCCTGTGTGTGTGTGTGGTGAACTTGTACCCTGTGTGTGTGTGGTGAACTTGTACCCTGTGTGTGTGTGGTGAACTTGTACCCTGTGTGTGTGTGGTGAACTTGTACCCTGTGTGTGTGTGGTGAACTTGTACCCTGTGTGTGTGGTGAACTTGTACCCTGTGTGTGTGTGGTGAACTTGTACCATGTGTGTGTGTGGTGAACTTGTACCCTGTGTGTGTGTGTGGTGAACTTGTACCCTGTGTGTGTGTGGTGAACTTGTACCCTGTGTGTGTGTGGTGAACTTGTACCCTGTGTGTGTGTGTGGTGAACTTGTACCCTGTGTGTGTGTGTATGGTGAACTTGTACCCTGTGTGTGTGTGGTGAACTTGTACCCTGTGTGTGTGTGGTGAACTTGTACCCTGTGTGTGTGTGGTGAACTTGTACCCTGTGTGTGTGTGGTGAACTTGTACCCTGTGTGTGTGTGGTGAACTTGTACCCTGTGTGTGCGTGGTGAACTTGTACCCTGTGTGTGTGTGTGTGTGGTGAACTACTACCCTGTGTGAGAAACACGATGTTTGACAGAGGGGTAAATTATTTTTTCGATAGTGTATTTAAATAGAGGTGCTGCAGGTAAGTAGTTTTCAGTTTTAAAGGCATAGTTTAACAAGACAACACCTTGCCACCATCCTTCAAACCCATTGGTGAAAAAGAGCAAAGTTTTTGTTGACATTATAATTTCATGTTTATGCGAGAGCCGGGGGCTTGTGGGACCCCGGGGTCCCGCCTAAGGTTCATTCAGCACCAAAAAAAAACACACATTCTTATTTGCAATTACAGTAACCTCGAGGCTGCGATGTCCTTACACCACCAATAACTTTGAGGAACACTCACCTTGACAGCTGCGGCTATTTAGGGCTTGAGAGTGACTCCGCTCTGTTGCAGGGCGACCCTCCAGGGAAATGTTTTGGTGCAATGGAGAAACAAACACAGAGCGCGGCAATGTCCGTGAAATGCCAGAAGCGTTCACAGCAATGCACGCGCCCCTGTGAAAACGATAGGTGTCGGGCGAGACGCTGCTCCAGTGAATTTGCACCTTCACGTCACGGTTTGGAACACCGCTCGAAACGTCGTCTAACGTCGCCAACATTTCGCTCGCGTGTTCACCACATGCCGAGTCGCTCACCTCTCTGGCTGTGTCGGGTGGTGGAGGGTACCGTAGCTCCCACCGGCGTGGCAGCCACGCCATGGCTCGCCCGAGACAACTCGATGATCGTGAATCGTGACATTGGCCGTGAAAGCCTGCGTATGAATGAAGACCACGTGGTCTCATGCGGAGATGAACCTCTGCATAACTTGCCGCGTTTTAGGCGTATTGTTGATTCACATCGTTAATCGCTTGGGTTCGAACCCCCACTTCACGAGGATGGACTCTGCACTCGTGATGATTGTATCTGCCCTCTCCGTGAAATGTCTTCTCAAACACCGTCGCCTATTGGCAGGCTCGAGTGTGCTTGCTCTGTGGTTCATTTGCAGGCAACCACAAAGTTCACTAAACGCCTCTCATGGTGTTCGGGGTTAGCGATTATGATTTCATATTTTATTTTTCGTAGCCTGGTGACTGGGCAGTGTTGTGGCCGATTTCTCAACTCAAAACCAGAAGGCGGCGAGTTCCATCCCGGTTGGGGGGATTCATTCAGAGCGTCATCACCCTCGGGTTGATGAAATGAGCACCACTTTGTGGGAAGTCAATGTTTTCAAATATCGCGGTCCTCTCTGGAATTTCTTGGCCACTGGCCAGGGTCAACCCCGATCCGTGTTGAGGAGCAGAAGGCCACGTTGACTTTGACTCTTCATCGCTGATAACTGAACGTTATTAAATGTTGTCCAAAGGTTCTTACCAGCGTGCAATAATCCCGTCGTTGTTTTCGCTGTGATCTCGCGTGTATGTATGTATGATGTTTAACTTCTTTTGCACCGTACGTAGCCAACCGTGCTAATCGGATGTGCGGAAGGACACCGAGCTAAGCACACAAAGCGGTTCTCAAGGAACGAGCGGGTTGAGCGAGCTGCCGCTGCCTGGGACAGACGCCGCTCAGATGGAGCTCACTGCTCCGGCCTGCAAGCCTCGGCAGCCCTGGCACCAGGGGCTGGTCCCCTCTGTTGGGCGGGACGTCATCAGCATCGTTAATCAGCCGCTGAGTGGTCTATCCACTGCTGGGTGAAGTCCTCCCCACGTCGCCGCCGTCTCGTGGCGCATCGCGGTGGTGGTGGTGGTGATGTTCACTTCCCAATGACTGCGTTCATGCGTAGTGTGTGCACGTGGGTCGTCGTGCCCAACCACACTTTAAACAGGCTGCACATTTAACACATATTTAACTTGTTAGACGCATACCGCCTCTCTACATGTTAATACACTCACATATTCCGTATGAACACCCAAAGTGCTTTAATGTTGTTGAAATGTGAACCACTCTCGACATATCAAACTCGTTTACTTGATTACAAGAGACAGAATATTAATATTATTATTACTATCGGCAAGTGCATTGCGACAGGGGTGACCTGCGAGCAGTCGCACGGCACAGACGACGCTGGGAGCTCGCCAGGCGCGCCAAGCCCCCGGTGGGGCGACACGAGCCTCAAGGTTGAAGACTCCCGTCCCCCTCGTCGTCATCGCGGTCCGCGCAGTTCCCACGCAGCGCCAAGGGTTAACGCGCGGCCCGTTTCCTGCAGTCAGCGAGACGGTTTTGCACTGTCAGCTGCCGTGGCTGCTGAGCGTGTGCGCACCGCAAGGGAGTCTTTAATCATCCACACACAGCCACACACACGCACAGCCACACACACAGCCACACACACAAAGCCACACAAAGACAGCCACACACACGGCCACACACACACCTCCACACAAAGACAGTCACATACACACAGCCACACACACAGCCACACACACACACTGCCACACACACACAGCCACACACACACAGCCACACAAAGACAGTCACACATACACACAGCCACACACACCGCCACACACACACACAGCCACACACACACACACCGCCACACACACACAGCCACACACACACAGCCACACACACACAGCCACACACACACACCGTCACACACACAGCCACGCAAAGACCGTCACACATACACAGCCACACACACACACACAGCCACAGTCACACACACAGCCACACAAAGACAGTCACACACACACACAGCCACACACACACACCGCCACACACACACAGCTACACACACACACAGCTACACACACAGACACACACACAGCCACGCAAAGACCGTCACACATACACATCCACACAAAGACAGCAATACGCACACACCGATAGGTGAGCAAATAGTATCCCTTACACAGGCACACGCAATTATGTAAGTGCAGCCCCACACTCACAATCACACAAAGCCACACGCACAGCCACGCACTGCCTTTCAAATGCACTTACGTAATTACATTCGCATGCTCGGACGCGGCATGGATGGAGTCATACACGCGGGCAGACTCACACAAATACCAATGTCCCCCGTGAACCCTTAACAGACTGTTGGGGCAAGTGCTGTTAGCGAGCACCTATGAAGGCCGGGAGGGCACACGAGGGGAGGGTGGTCAGCACCACGCGCCCCCCCCCCCCAGGGCTGATCTTTACAAACCGCAACCTGGTGCAGTACTCACAAGAGGCTGAGTCGACCTAGGAGAGTCACAAACTCGTCACCGATTTTAGCGCTCAGCGGAAACCGAACTCGGGCCGCTGGGTTCGTATCGCGGTGCGTCGCTGACCACTGCGCCACCGCTCCCCACGACGGGCCGTCTGCACGTCGCGCTGCTCTGGGAACTGCGGGTGCCCCACTGAGTCAAATGCAGAGTGGAGGTCGACTCAGATTATCATCCGTCCAGGGCTGATAAAATAAATACTGCTTTGTGAGAAACGGTGCTTGTGATGTTTCAGTGTCTGGGTGTTCACGGTGCCTGGGGTCAGTGGCGGAGATGACCCCTGTCCCAGTGAGTGGGGAGACGATCTGGCCTGAGTGCATGCGGGGTTTTAGCCTAAGCGTGCCGAGCCTTAGTTTGACCATACTTCACCACGCAAGTCAGTGCGGGTTGGTTTAGCCGTGGTCGGGAATTGCATCTAAGTAGCTAAAAAGTACATAGCGCAGTATGCTGGCCATGGCACCATCACTCGACCCCTGCATAGGAATTACGCAGAAGAGACAAGGTAGGGGTCACGGTTTGTATTGCACCGTGGTGACGTTACAGGTGATACTTAATTTGATGTTTTTTTTTCCAATGTTGACTTCAATCACAGCCAATGCCCAGCAATGACGACTCCACTCGGGTGTCTCGCACGAGGCTGCATGAAGGAGCGGTCTCGAGGCAGCGACTTGGCGAGTGCGATGGAGGTGCGAGCCATGGGCAGTGCTTCGTGGCTGGATAACAAGCGTCTTAGATGGACACGGCAGTAGGATAACAACACGGCAGTAGGATAACAACACGGCTATAGGATAACAACACGGCAGTAGGATAACAACACGGCTATAGGATAACAACACGGCAGAGTGGTTCGGTGCATTCTGAACATCGGCAGTGCAGCTCTCACCAAGAGTGCCCGTATGGAGCGGTGGTGCAGCGGTTAGCGCTACGCTGCGCTACAAACCCGGCGACCAAATTTCGAGTCCCGCTCAAGGCCAAAACAGTGAGGATTAACTGAACCGGTCCAGAGCCTCCCCTAGGTCGACTCAGCCTCAAATGAGTACCTAGTGCAGTGTGTAAATGTTGCCACTAAGGAGACAAGGGCGACCGGGGGTGGTGTTGGCCACCCACCACCTCGTGTGCCATGCCAGCCTTCATCCGTGCTCGCTAACAGCACTTTAAGTCGAGATCTGCCCCAAGTGTGTGAACGGGGATCTTTGTCTTTGCCCGTCAGTGCAAGAGAGAACTCCCACGCGACTTTAGTAACGAGGCGGGGCTGCTCCCTTTGGGACAGGTTACATTCGAGTCTCACTGTGGCTGCCGCGTCTCTCTCCCCTGCACGGAGGCGCTGACCCTTGCGGTCCGCTCAGGTGACGCTCCTCACCTGCACGCCACCGGGGTGGCTTCACTACAGCGCATCCATCAGCTGCCCTGCCGAGTTCCCCGGTCGTCTCCGTTGCTCTTCGCTACGCGCGCATCTTCAGCAGATTATGGTCAATGGGATGGAACGTATGGGCGTTCCGGCTCATTGCCTGCGATCCCAGAGTGACTGCTCTCTGCCTTCTGCTTTACTTCGCCTGTGCCCACAGCCTTGCGCCGCAGTGGGTCACGCGGCGTACATCGATACCGCTCGGAGCGCACCACGACGGGAACGCTGCGTCACGCGTCCGCGTCACGAAGATTCGGTGATGCCCAAGGCGTGCGCCTCGCCCCTGCAATCTCCCCCGACCCTCTCGAGCGGAGGCATTGGAGGACCCGTCCCTCCAAGTGCTCCCTTGCTCGAATCCCTGACCATATGCCCAGTGCTGCGTCACACCGCGCGGGTAGGCGGTGCAGATGCCGCTGCAGAACGAGGATGCAGGAGGAGGTCGCGAAGTCATCGTGTTCCGCTTCCACGCTAAACACGCGCGCAAAGTCACTCAGCATCAGCAACTTACAAATGCTCAGTGAGATGTTTTAATTTGGATTGGAATACGGTTAATCAGAAACTATATGACGAAACGTGGAACACAAACGAACAAGTGCACAAAGAAGTGTGGAGAGGTGTGTGACTGTGTGCTTGGAACTAGAGAGACAGGCAGAGAAGCACGTAGCCTGGGATGTTCATGTTATACTGGTAGAAACCACCTGGTTCCACCAGCCCACAAAGGATTATTGTGTCCGTCCGTCCGTCGTGCATCCAAAAATGGGAGGGGTGGGACTGGGTGGAGAGGGGAGGAAGGGGAGGGGCTCGGTGGAGAGGGTGGGGAGAAGCTGGGTGGGGAGGGGAGGGTGGGGAGGGGCTGGGTGGGGCTGGGTGGGGGTGGAAGCGGTGGGGCTGGGTGGGGAATGGCTGGTCACTCCGTGGTGCCCTTATAAAACTCAACGTTTAACCTACTCACGCCGGCTTGTGCCATCCCTCACAGTCGGCCATATTTGCGGAATACACCACGCTGCCGTTGACCCTGGCCATTGACCGAGCAACCCACCAACGTGTTCCTAGCAGCAGTAGCTCCCTCCTCCGCAGCAGGACATGTGTTAGAGGCGTCGAGGTTACCGCTCCAAAAGCAATTCGTCTTGGGCAGCGCGCGTCGTCCAAATTACCGATGTCCGGCGGTCGAGATTCATAGGAGAGTCCCAGCCAGAGAAGGTACTCGTCTTGAGAGATTGCTCCCTGTGGAGGAGAAGGAGCCATGAGCTCGCACAAGGTCGTGCAAGATGACGACGGCTTCGGTGACCTTCATCCAGCAGTGGAGAGATAATAGCTGCTGCTGCTGCTGATGATGATGATGATGAAGGGCACGCGCGCGCGTGTGTGCTCATCATAACGGGCGATGCGGAGTTCCTCCTGGGTTCCCTTCGGGGGATCGCCATTGCCTCAACTCCACGAGCTTCTTCCCGATATAAATGTAATCCAAATGTAATCCAAATGTTATTATTGCCGGCCATCCTGCTGCTCCAGCTGCCTCGAGTGAACCACGGCGGCCGATCGTTACCAGCCGCACGAGGTGCTCGATTTAAACCGAAAAGAGACAGCCCAGGTTTCTAACGATGGATGTATTGTATGCATATATTATTTCCTTTCCAATTAATATTGTTAGACGAACATTTTAAATATCACATACATGTATTTTAAACGTGTAAATTAATTACGAGCCGCTCAAATTACATTTGAAGAATATTCATCGCGATTGTCATGAACGACGCAAATCTTTGTGCCGAGAGTTCATTGCGTCACCATGGACAGGGTTCAGCGAGAGGATGAAACGAATTTCAACTGGAACGACTTCTCAGTAGAAATAGACAAATGTGTTAAAACCCCTTTCATGATTAAAACTAATCATGCCGAACATGTTACACCACACGCGTGTTACACCACACGCGTGTTACACCACACGCGTGTTACACCACACGCGTGTTACACCACACGCGTGTTACACCACACGCGTGTTACACCACACGCGTGTTACACCACACGCGTGTTACACCACACGCGTGTTACACCACACGCATGTTACACCACACGCGTGTTACACCACACGTCTCCTCCGCGTCTCTCCGCTCCGACTGTTCTGTGCCTCTCCACGACTCGCGGTCTCGCTCTGCCCGCTCCTCCCTCTCCTCCTGAGACGGCCCCAGCGCCTCTCCAGTAAATATTCTTATTCTGATCCCAGCTCTCCATCGCTTTCCATCGCTTCGAGAGATGAGGTTCATTACCCCATGGCCGCTTTCGTTCGCTTGGAACAAACTGGCTTAATTATAGAAGAGTGAACATCTTCCTTCCTCGGTCATTATAATCGTAATTACACTAATATCTCGCTGAGAGAATTAAATTAAAAAGTCTTTTTAAAAAATGTAAAAAATAGCTTCTTCTCAGGCCGAGAGAAAGTAGTTGTTAAATCAATCTGTGTAATAATTGTGTCGCCTACATTGTGAATTGCATATTCCCTTGCTTGCCTTGGTGTGGAATGGGGTGTTTATTGTTTATCACTATAAGAGCACAGTGGCTGAAGTTTGCCCTCTTGGCCTCTCAATATTCGTATTTGGCGGTGACGCGCGCGAGACGGTGGAGGGGTTCTGGGAGGCGGTGCCTGCGCCAGGCTGCTTGCGTTGGCACGGAACGGGTGAGGGAGGAGGAGTGGAGTCCGACGGTGGAGGGAGAGGCCAAAGAGCACCAATCGGCATCACATGTGTAGTGCCTAACGCGTAGCTCCAATTATTACCCATTGTCTTGACACGATGTCACAATTTTGCCACGGTATTAAAAACCATCGTTTTCTCGCAAAATTCAGTATGCAGCACGAAACTAAAACGCCACTGTCCTTGAGATGACTTTGAAACAATTCGTATACTCTATGGGAACCTCTATGTGAAGAGGCGCCTTTTGGCGTCATCTGGTCCAACCCATGTGAGACTAGGCTCTAAGGAAAGCTGTCTCGGGTGTGGACCAATCAACTTCAAGGACAGTGCATATTATCAGAGTTATGTCTTTTGTTTGTATTATGACTGCAGGTATTGCGGTCTATGCAAACATGACTCCTTGTAAAAAGGTGTCAGTTTTGTTGCCAGATAGAAGGGTAAAAAACCAATTCGTATACTACCACTCGGCTTACCGATCTCTAAATGACCCACAGCACGCGCGTCGACTGTGTGCACAGTGCCGCCTCTGCCCCTGTGGTTGCCACGATTCACCATTCCCGAATGACGTCACAGAGAGCGAGGCCTCAGCCACGTGCTGCTCGCTCGGGCTGCTGCCCGTGAAGAGGCGTGAGGAGCGCTCAGCCGCAGGGCTCCAGCCGGGTCTGTGTGCACCCTCGCTGCTCCCGTGGAGGCCCGCTTCGTCTCACTGGCTTTACACGACATCGGTATCTGTGTCTTTTGTGTGTCCTGAGCTCTGTGTGTTCGTGTGTTCCCAATTGTAGAGGGTGCGTGACCGTGCGCGCGTGTGAGCGTGTGAGAGTGGAGCGGTAACGTAGTCGTTGTTAGGGTCCGCTTTTAAGTCTTGCGAGTTGGGTTCCATTCTCGGCACCAGTGGAGAGTGGAAAATTATATCTGAAGCGGCCTCAGTGCCGTGCCAGACTTTCATAGGGGCTCACTAACAGCAGGTTCCGCAATAGTCTGTATGGATATAGGGGTGCCTTTGTCTTGGTCGTTGTGTGTGCTGACTGTGTGAATATATGAGTGGGTGTGTGAATGTGTGCGTGTGTAGAGTGCACATAGCTTGGCACAAGCGCCGTTGTTGTAGATGTGCATATGTGTGTGAATGTCGAATCAGCCTCAAATGAGTACCTGGTGCGGTGTGTAAAAACATCGCCACTAGGGAGACAAAGGCGGTCGGGCGTGGTGTTGGCCACCCACCCCCTCGTGTGCCGTGACGGCCTTCATATGTGCTCGCTAACAGCACTTGCCCCAACAGTCTGTTAAGGTTATAAGGGGGATCTTTGTCTTTTTGTGTGTGCTTACTGTGTGCATATTTGTGAGTGTGTGTACTGACCGTTTGAATGTGTGAGTGTGTGTGCTGACTGTGTGAATGTGAGTATGTGAATGTGTGTGTGCTGACCGTACACGTGTGTGTGTGAATGTGTGAGTGTGTGTGCTGACCGTACACGTGTGTGTGTGAATGTGTGAGTGTGTGTGTGTGAATGTGAGTGTGTGAATGTGTGAGTGTGTGTGTGTGAATGTGTGAGTGTGTGTGCTAACCGTACACGCGTGTGTGTGTGAATGTGTGAGTGTGTGTGTGAATGTGTGAGTG
Source organism: Lethenteron reissneri (assembly GCF_015708825.2). Lineage (NCBI taxonomy): Eukaryota > Metazoa > Chordata > Hyperoartia > Petromyzontiformes > Petromyzontidae > Lethenteron > Lethenteron reissneri. Next base: position 400,810 of record NC_083789.1, on the reverse strand, counting down.
TGTGTGTGTGAATGTGTGAGTGTGTGAGTGTGTGTGTGGATGTGTGAGTGTGTGAGTGTGTGTGCTGACCGTACACGTGTGTGTGTGAATGTGTGAGTGTGTGTGTGTGAATGTGTGAGTGTGTGGGCTGACCGTACACGCGTGTGTGTGTGAATGTGTGAGTGTGTGTGTGAATGTGTGAGTGTGTGTGTGTGAATGTGTGAGTGTGGATGTGTGAGTGTGTGAGTGTGTGTGCTGACCGTACACGTGTGTGTGTGAATGTGTGAGTGTGTGTGTGTGAATGTGTGAGTGTGTGTGCTGACCGTACACGCGTGTGTGTGTGAATGTGTGAGTGTGTGTGTGAATGTGTGAGTGTGTGTGTGTGTGAATGTGTGAGTGTGTGAGTGTGAGTGTGGATGTGTGAGTGTGTGAGTGTGTGAGTGTGTGTGCTGACCGTACACACGTGTGTGTGTGAATGTGTGAGTGTGTGTGTGAATGTGTGAGTGTGTGTGAATGTGTGAGTGTGTGTGTGTGTGAATCTGTGAGTGTGTGTGCTGACCGTACACACGTGTGTGTGTGAATGTGTGAGTGTGTGTGAATGTGTGAGTGTGTGAGTGTGAGTGTGGATGTGTGAGTGTGTGAGTGTGTGTGCTGACCGTACACGTGTGTGTGTGAATGTGTGAGTGTGTGTGTGAATGTGTGAGTGTGTGTGTGTGAATGTGTGAGTGTGGGTGTGTGTGTGAATGTGTGAGTGTGAGTGTGTGTGCTGACCCCGTGAGCCCCTATCGATCTCGCGCGCCCCGCGTGCCGCGATCGATCTCGCGCGGGTTTACAGCGACGATCGATCTCGCGCGCTCCGCTCCGGCGCGCTCCGCTCGCGCTGCTGCTGCTGCTGCCACAAAGGCTCGCTGCAGAAATCTGTAACGCTTTCAATTTACATTTCCTGCAGCGAAAAATGTCGCCCATTACTCGCCAGGCTTACGCAGTAATTGCCGATGTGTTTATTCGTGTTTAGCTTAAGGCAATTAAATTGCTGAACGTTACAATTCGGTGAAGATGGAATTTACATGATTCATGCATTACTTTTCCCGAAAATAATGATAATATTTGCGTGATCACTTTCGTTTGTTGGTGGTCATCCGTAGCTTTCTGAACTATTGTCTTGAGCTGGCAGAGCGCATTGGAGACCTCGGCGGAATCACTGATCCTGAGCTCCTGATCGCCTACAGATTGATCTCGACTCTGCAGGACCTCCCACCTCCACCTGAGCGACTTTCCAGCTCCACCTGCGCCAGGAGCCTCATGTTCGCACTAATTCGCCTCCCCTCGAACATCGCCACGTCGTTCGGCATCCCTCAATCCCACGCCTCAAACCCCCGGAGTGGCCCTGAGCGCCGCCGCCTATACACGTGACGTGTGTGCGTCGATGTATGTTGAACTTCCTTCGCACCGTACGTAGCCAACCACTCGAATCGGCAGTGCGGGTAACCCACGTCACCCCACTCGCCAGATTGCTCCAAATCCACTCCGAGACCAACTCAGTCACTTCAAGCCCGACGTGTGTTGGTGATGCTGCAGCGTTGGCAGTGGTGCAAAGTGGTGCAAGCTAAACGCTCGCACAACATTCGTCGACAATACTGTGTGGCCTTAAAAGTAGTTTTATATATACAATAGGCGACGTTTCGGACAATGGGCCTTCTACATGGCACTTCGCCCTCTTCAAAACAATTCGTGGACTCTGTTCACCTCTTCCCCTCTCCCTCTACTCCCGTTCCAATGCTCTCAGCGACCACGGCCCTCTGTCAAAGTCCTCGCCTCAATGCCCGCTCGCTGCCGGCCGATCGCACCGCCGAATGCATCGCCGCGTCCCCCCCCCCCCCCCCCCCCCCCCCCACGAGGTCCCTCTCCTGCCCACGACTGGGAATTCGTGACGTCATTTGCAATTTTCCCAAAACCTCGCCTCCATCCCCCCGTGTGGCCAGGATAATTATCTCTCGCCCCCACCCCGCGCTCAAATACAATCACGAAGCGCACCATCCCCAGAAGCGCGCGAGTGGTACTCAGATGCAGTCAACAGGCGCTGGGACCGCAAGCGGCAACCCCCATCGGAGCCCCGTGGCGAGGGATGTCGGCACGGAGCGACGCGTCACCGCCAACGATCCCACGGGCAGCTACCACTCGGGAATCATCGCACCCGCTCATCAATTCTTCTATTGGCTCATGCTGACAGCCTCGTTTGCATAGCATCACTCTTTAGCATATACTTTGCAAATCAACTGCTTATAACCGTAAATTACTATATTCTACACAAGTACCGTGAATGTAATTATTAATTCTAATACATCGACCACATGCATCGTGACATGGCTGCCTGCTTGCTTGGTGTAAGCAGGAGCTGCACACACAGTCACAGACTCGCAGAGCTACCCGTAAGCATGCCGCCAGCATCACATGCTGTTCTCTTCTTGCGTGCTCAGGAGCTCCATGCCAATGTCAGCGGAAAGAGAGAGAGATTATTTGGGTCTTTCGGTAAAGTCACGTCGATAGGTTCACATTAATAAACAGAAAATAAGCAAAAAACTGCGACGTTTCGGTCACAACACAAGCGATCGTCACGTGTTGTGATCGAAACGTCGCATGTTTTTGTTCATTTTATTTGTTATTAATTTGAATCTATCTACGTGACTTTACCGAAAGACCCAAAGAACATGAATTCCTGCAGTCACGAAGGCTGTAAGTCAAGATTTAGGGAGAGATGGAGTTGGTGTCGTCTTGCTGTTCCTCCTCCGTCGAAGGAGCGCAGGCGACGGTGGTTCACGCTGCGGCCCGCAGCTTGTGTCGCATGGCCACAATCGCACTGCTGAGGCTCGTCTTGAATGTTCCAGCTGCCAGCAGAAGCGACGTCTCTTGCTACCTTCTCCAGGAAGAGGAGCTCAAGCTCATAAATATCCCCGTGGGCGAAAGTGGTCTCTGTTATGTGAGTCAACTTCGGTATAAAAAAGAACTCCCGTGACAGCTGCACCGTCGGGTGCGGTGTTTCACGTTGATATTCGAGTGCAGCATTTACAGAAACGCCGCGACATTTATCGCCTCCTGCCGCGCAGCGGCGGTGAGCCCGGCGCTGCCTCTCGGGAGGGCCGGCACAGCAGATGCCAGCTTCTGCCCACGGATCGACTCCGTGTCTCGCCGAGTGCCGCTCAAGACGCCTGCAGTCTTCCCCTCCCGTGTGGCTGCTGCTGATGTGGAGGCAGGGCAACAACCACGATCTCACATTCAGGTGGCCAAGCCAGACAACGGCTGCAGTACATCCGCACGTTTCCGCATCATCCTCTGCGCCCCCTGGTCCCCATGTATGGCGACAGTGAGGACCCTACCGGGAGGTTCGCTCGGCAGCGCGCTGCGGGCACGGGACTTGCCGTGCCACCCACTGCTGAGCAAAGGCCTCCTCTTGCCGTGTCCGTCGTGGGAGGTGTTTGACCATGCTTCATCATTTTAGTCAAATTGGCTGAAAACATCTTTAAATAAAACCCCGATGCAGGACCCTCCCTCAAAAAATGGTTCTGCTACTCTATGTGACATTCCTGCATTAATGATCACTTTAGGTTCAGAGATGACTCATCACTGACGTGAGTCGTGGCTGGGAATAGAACTCAGGTGGCCGAGTTCATCGCGCGGTGTGCGCTCCACCACCCACGAGGTGTTAATGAGCAGAAATATCGACGGGAAAATAACACGCGGCACGAAAGCCGCGGCGAGCAGCACTGCCCGCAGAGCTCCGAGGCACGGGTTTATCCAATTACTTCTCAAACTCTAAGACGGCCAAATTAATGCGCACGCCAGATAACGCCAATTAGAGGTGTGAGCTGCATGTTTAGCACGGGGGACGGCTCGACGCGCCGATGTCAGTAGGCGCGCGTGCACGCGGCGCGGCGTGGGGACGAGGACGCAGAGACGCGCGGCGCGGGGCGCATTCGTGGGAGATGTCGCACGGGTATCTCGCCACAGTCGCTGCTGCTGCTGCTGTTGGTGGTGGCTGCTAGAGAGGCACTTCGGGAGAAGCGAGACGTCGCAGAGCCCCGACAGGGCCATGGTCACGTGCGGGGCGCGGTGATGGACGCCCCCCAAGTTGAAAGACAGCGCGGGCCGCTTAGCACGGCCCCCTTCCCTCACGTGGCCATCGGGAACAGCGGCAACAGCGAGACGCGAGGCGCCGCGTGGGGAGATGTTCCCCCGCCCCGCTGCTGTCCAGTGGCTCGCCCAGCCGGGCAGCCGAGTAGCGCTCGCTTCGCATCAACCATCAGCACGGTTGGCTACGTAGGGTGGGAAAAGAGGGTCACCATACATGCCTACATGCATGCACACTCGCAACCACTCGCAACCACTCGCTCAAAACGCCTCGCGCCACGCGGGGTGGCTCACTGCTGCTGCTGCTGCCGCTGCCGCCTCGGCCATCGCACCCGGGCGCGTCATCTGTCGCCCCGTGGCTCCCTCTCTTCTCTCTCTCTCTCTCCTGCATCTCCCCGTCCTCTCATTCTCTCCCCTGCCTTAGGTGCAGGCCAGCTCGCGCGAGACGCGGCGATGCCTCTCGACCCGGGCTCCGATTGTTTGGGTTTGCTTTGTCGCTCGAACGCAAATGGAATAGCACGGCCAGGGGTGAGATCGGCGCGATGTCAGCTCGTCAGTCGAGGAGTCGTCCTGGGTGCGATTTGCGGCCACGGAGAAGGAGGCGGTGTAAACATCGCCAATCACAACAGATCGGCCTCCTGTCGCGGACACAAAGGCGACGTCGCGATCATCCATCCTCTTATCTGCTGGGAATCGTGAATAAGACGAGTGGGGGCTAAGGCCGACAGTTGGGCTGTCGTTGTGAAAAATGACTCGCTCACTCACACACCCTCACTGAACACACACACACACCGTGACCACACAGCGTGAACACACACACACCGTGAGCACACACACACACCTTGAACACACACAACGTGAACACACACATACCATGAACACACACAGCGTGACCACACACACACAGTATACACACACACAGTGTACACAGACACACACACAGTGTACACACACCCTGAACACACACACACCCTGAACACACACACACCGTGGACACACACACACCGTGACCACACACACACCGTGAACACACACACCGTGAGCACACACACACCGTGAACACACACACACACACCGTGACCACACACACACACCCCCGGGGTCTCGTGCTGACGGCCGCTGTGGGGCTGTGATCGGGGCTCGCGGCACGCTCAGGTTCCTCACGACAGCAGCTACACTCTGAGAGTACAGTACTGACCAGCGTGGTGAAGTATGGTCAAAACAACCGCCACGACCGACAGCGTATCCCGCAGCAGATTAACAACGGGTGTGTGACGTCAATAACGTTGCATCACGATGATCGCGTTTAACTCATTCAGTTCTGAGTTTCACGTCCCTGCGTTTTGCACATCGATGCCCTTTCCGTCACAGAATGCGCCTCACGCTTTCCGCACGAAGGTCAATCTCATTACCCGTCATATCGCGGATAACAGGGTGACTGATAAGAGGTGCGAGTCACAGACGACGCCACTACACGGCTACAGCGATGCTACAGCGATGCTATAGCCGTGTTAGTTCACCGCAGTCCTGGCTATTTTGTTCCATTGCGTAATTCATGACCAACTGCGCTGACGGAGCATTCCACGCAGGTCACACAGCCAGGTCACGCAGCCAGGTCACACAGCCAGGTCACGCAGCCAGGTCACGCAGCCAGGTCACGCAGCCAGGTCACGCAGCCAGGTCACACAGCCAGGTTACACAGCCAGGTTACACAGCCAGGTCACGCAGCCAGGTCACACAGCCAGGTCACGCAGCCAGGTCACGCAGCCAGGTCACACAGCCAGGTTACACAGCCAGGTCACGCAGCCAGGTCACACAGCCAGGTTACACAGCCAGGGCACGCAGCCAGGTCACACAGCCAGGTCACACAGCCAGGTTACGCAGCCAGGTCACGCAGCCAGGTCACACAGCCAGGTTACACAGCCAGGGCACGCAGCCAGGTCACGCAGCCAGGTCACACAGCCAGGTCACACAGCCAGGTCACGCAGCCAGGTCACGCAGCCAGGTCACACAGCCAGGTTACACAGCCAGGGCACGCAGCCAGGTCACACAGCCAGGTCACACAGCCAGGTTACACAGCCAGGTTACACAGCCAGGTCACGCAGCCAGGTCACACAGCCAGGTTACACAGCCAGGTTACACAGCCAGATTACACAGCCAGGTCACACAGCCAGGTTACACAGCCAGGTTACACAGCCAGGGCACGCAGCCAGGTTACACAGCCAGGTTACACAGCCAGGTCACACAGCCAGGTCACACAGCCAGGTCACGCAGCCAGGTCACACAGCCAGGTCACACAGCCAGGTTACACAGCCAGGTTACACAGCCAGGTCACGCAGCCAGGCCACGCAGCGCTCGCTCCGCGCGCAGTCTGAGCGAGGAGCGAGCGCAGGAGACGCGGGCAACGGGGAGCCTCGGGTTTATTTTAGACGGAGATGCAAATGAGGAGACGGAGTCAACAGAGCGCACAGGGAGAGAGCGGGCAGCAGAGAGCGAGGAGAGCGTGCGGAGAGCGTGGGGAGAGCGAGAGGAGAGCGTGGGGAGAGCGTGCGGAGAGCGTGGGGAGAGCGAGAGGAGAGCGTGGGGAGAGCGAGAGGAGAGCGCGGTGCATCGCGAGCCGCGCGTTGCACCGGGAGCTCGCGGCGTTCTCAGTTTCGTGGAATCGCAGAGCCCGAGACTCGAGAGAGAAAGAGAGGGGGGGGGGGTTCTGGATGTGCCGCAGTGCGGAGCAGCAGCAGCGGCGGCAGCAGCGGCAGCAGCAGCAGTAGTAGCGGCAGCGGCAGCAGCAACAGTGGCGGCAGCAGCAACAGCGGCAGCAGCAACAGCGGCAGCAGCAGCAACAGCGGCAGCAGCAACAGCGGCAGCAGCAACAGCGGCAGCAGCAACAGCAGCAGCAACAGCGGCGGCAGCGGCGCCGCGCGCCGAACTCGGGCGGCGATAGCGCGGGGGCTGCGCCCCCAGCCCCGCGAGCGCGCGGCGGGTGCGGCCCCTGCGGGACCCGAGTCCCCCGAGACCCGCGGCCGCCACCGGCAGCAGCAGCGGCGGCGGCACGCGACGCGTGGTCGCGTCGAGGCGCGGGTTGCAGCAGCCGCAGTGATGAGCGCGGTGTCACGCGCTGGCGGGGAAGGGGGGGTGCACTGCTCCACGCTGCGTCCATCCCCAATTAAAGGTCACGTGGTGGGGGGGGGCTGTAGCAGTGGAGGCGACAGGGCCCTATCCCCCCTCCCCCCGTGAGCCCCCCACCCCGCGCTGCACAGCGCCGCCTTCCTCGACCTTTGCGAAGGCGCTGCCCCTCGCTTCCCAACTCGACCCCCCCCCCGCCATAGCCCCCCCCCCTCCTCTAAGCCCCAACACCGACCCCCCCTCCTCTAAGCCCCAACACCGACCCCCCCCCCTCCTCTAAGCCCCAACACCGCCCCCATCCTCGCGACCACAGACCCCCGCTGCGTATCCACAATCACAGAGTCCTCCCTGGATGGGACTCCGCTCCAAACCAGTGCAGCTGCCTGCCCACAGTCAATGTCATTAATAATTGAAAACTAATTCCAAGTTAAGGCGCTGTAGCCGTGATATCATAACCTTCAAAGACATCGTTGCACATTGCTACATCGCTGCAGTACATGACGTTGCACAACGGCTCCCCTCCTCTCCCGGTGTGGACGCAATGTCCAGGGACCCTTGCTTGGCCAATCGGCGCGCAGCGTTCATAATGTTTATGATGTCGTGCCTCCGTACAGCCACACGCATCTCTTTTCCACTTGCACATCCGAGCCGCGCCTTGACCGTGCCGAGCTGGCCCGTCGCGGCTCAAGAGGTGCCAGATTTAGTTTACCCAATGCAGAAATGGAAACTAAATATTGATATCTGGCGTCGAGATTACATGACATCGATACGCATATGCAGACACAGTGACGCTGTATCCTGTGCTCGTGTACTACCACACGTGTGTGTACTACTACCACACGTGTGTGTACTACCACACGTGTGTGTACTACTACCACACGTGTGTAGTAGTAGTACACGAGCGCCTCTCCTCACAGACCAATGGATTCTCCACCGCCCCCGCCCCCTGTGCTGCTGCTGCGCCTCGCGGCTCGGGGACGCGAGACGCAGCAGCAGCAGCAGGAGGAGGAGCAGCAGGAGGAGGAGCAGCAGGAGGAGGAGCCGGTTTCTATTTTTATCCCGGAGCTCGCTGCCTCGCTCGTGAATAAATCAGGATTCCTTAAATAATTCCCCGGCTCGCAACTTCACGGCATGATCCTTGCCTTCCGCCTCATCCCAGCGTTCATTTCACGTGCACGTTGTGTCTGCAGCCATTCCCATCCATTGCATTGCAGTACTGTATCCTATTATGTAATATAGAGAAGTGCCAGGATGCGTCAAGCACACGCACAAAGACACAGCTCTCCTGTATAGCTTTAGCAGATTGTTGGAGCAAGTGCTGTGAGCGAGCAGCACCTACGAAGGACGGAACGATGCCCGAGCGGGTGGCTCGTCAGCACCGCGTCCGGCCGCCTTTGTCTCTCCCGTGCTGATGTTGACAAATGCGCAAGCAGGTACTGATTTAAGACTGAGTCGACCTAGATACTCGTTATTGGTGTTGGTCGTGAGCGGGAATGAAACTCGGGTCGCTGGGCTCGTCGCGCAGTGCGCTAACCACTGCACCACCGCTCCCCACTCCACTCGCGCACCCTCCTCGGGGATGAGCCCCCGGGGGGGGGGCAGCGGGGCCGGGCGGCCTCTCACCACTCAGCCAGAGACACCTCCAGGCGGTGGGTGTACTTCTCCTTGTTCACAACACCGATCCGGTGGTGGGAATTCAACATTCCTATGGGTGGGGTGATTCTTTCAGCAGGACCGCCACCGGAGGCGAGATGCTGAAATGGGGGGGGAGTCTGAGTTCGCCGATGCGACGCGCGCTGTGGGGAGAGTGGGGAGGGGGTGCCGGGGGGTGAGGGCTGTGCGGGTGGACGGGGGAGGGGTAAAGGGGCTCGGGGAACACGAGACCGGCAGAGACGCAGGGGCTCTGCTGCTGCTGCTGCTGCTGGCACGGACGGCAAAGGCACCGAAGGTGCTGAGGGGAAGGTTCGGGGGGTGCGGTGGCAAGAGTTGGGGGGGGGGGGGCAACTGGCGAGGCGGCGATGCGGTGAATGTCTCCGCGTGTGCCGAGTCGCGACCAAGTCGCGCGAGAGCCGCGCTCCCCTTGCACTCAGTTGGAGCGGCGAACACGACCACGCAGGGTCCTGCATCGGTTCCGACACCCCCCCGCCCCACACCCTCCCCCCTAGCCCCCCCCGCCCCACACACCCAACACCCCCACTCCCTCCCCCTAGCCCCCCCGCCCCACACTCTCCCCCCTAGCCCCCCCCCGCCCCACACTCTCCCCCCTAGCCCCCCCGCCCCACACACCCCACTCCCTCCCCCCTAGCCCCCCCGCCCCACACACCCCACTCCCTCCCCCTAGCCCCCCCGCCCCACACACCCCACCCCCCACTCTCTCCCCTCTAGCCCCCCCGCCCCACTCCCTCCCCCCTAGCCCCCCCCCCGCCCCACACACCAACACCCTCCCCCCTAGCCCCCCCACACACCCAACACCCCCATTCCCTCCCCCCTAGCCCCCCCGCCCTACTCCCTCCCCCCTAGCCCCCCCCGCCCCACACACCCCACCCCCCACTCCCTCCCCCCTAGCCCCCCCGCCCCACTCCCTCCCCCCTAGCCCCCCCGCCCACACACCCCACCCCCCACTCCCTCCCCCCTAGTCCCCCCGCCCCACTCCCTCCCCCCTAGCCCCCCCGCCCCCACACACCCAACACCCTCCCCCCTAGCCCCCCCCACACACCCAACACCCCCATTCCCTCCCCCCTAGCCCCCCCCACACACCCAACACCCCCCATTCCCTCCCCCCTAGCCCCCCCGCCCCTCCCCCAACATCTGTGCGCCGCGCCCCGTGCCCCCTCGTGGCGCCGCTGCCGCCGCTGTCACTTTCATCTCCGTCAAGGCGAGCGGCGCGGAGATAAAATTAGCGCAGCGCGAGGAGCGCGGCTCGCAATGCCCGGCTCACACCAACCCGCAGCACGCGCGCTCCGCACACCCCGCGCACACTGCAGCCGCTGCACACGCGGCGAGGACGAGGAGGAGGAGGAGCGGCGCTGGTGCTAACGATGCCGAATAAACGCCGCGCGGCGCAATGAAGAAGTCTTGGCGACGAGTCCGTGCCCTCCTCGCCCGGCTCGCGAGGCTGCGCTCGGGGCTCGTGGAGCGGCGGCACCTGGGACCCGCATAGCGGCACCTGAGACCCGCATAGCGGGCACTGCGCTCCGGCGCGGCGAGGAGAGAACGAATCGAGGAGTGAGAGGAGGAGGAGGAGGAGGCAGAGTCGTGGGAGGGTCGCGCCGCAGCGCGGCTCCCGGGGAGGCGATGCCGCGGCGAGGCGAGGTGGCTGCGTGATGAGCCGCGGGCGGCGTGCCGGGCTCTCAGCACACTCGGGCCCGCGCTGAGGCGAGCGGCACGGGGGGAAGATGGGGGAATGGACCATCCTCGAGAGACTGCTGGAGGCTGCCGTGCAGCAGCATTCCACCATGATCGGCAGGTAGGCGCCGCGCCGCTCCGCACGCACCGAGCGGCGCGGCTTCGCCCCGGGGGTCGCGGGGAGGGAAACTTTGACGCGCGCCGCGTTCCGCGCTAACGCCGTGCCGAGTGTCGCGTGCAGGGCGCCTGCGATGCTGCCGGTGCTGCTGCTGCTGCTGCTGCTGGTACTGGTGGTGCTGGTGGTGGTGGTGTGACGGAGACCGCTTGTGTGTCTCTGCCTTAGGATCCTCTTGACAGTCGTGGTTATTTTCCGGATCCTGATAGTGGCGATTGTGGGAGAGACCGTCTACGAAGACGAGCAGACGATGTTTGTGTGTAACACCCTCCAGCCGGGCTGCAACCAGGCGTGCTACGACAAGGCGTTTCCCATCTCGCACATCCGCTACTGGGTCTTCCAGATCATCATGGTGTGCACGCCCAGCCTCTGCTTCATCACCTACTCGCTCCACCACTCGGCCAAGGCGCGGGAGCGTCGCTCCTCGGTGCTGCACGCGCTGCTGCTGCAGGACAAGGAGATCCTGCACGACCTCTCGCCCGAGAAGCGAGACGACAGCAAGAAGACGAAGAACTCCATGCTGAACGGCATCCTGCTGCAAAACACCGAGAACTCGTCGCGCGAGCCGGAGGGCCACGAGGTGAAGGAGGTCATGCACCCGACGCCGCTGATGCGGACGAGCAAGCTGAGGGGCCGCAGGCAGGACGGCATCTCACGCTTCTACATCATCCAGGTGGTGTTCCGCAACGCGCTCGAGATCGGCTTCCTCACGGGGCAGTACTTCCTCTACGGCTTCAACGTGCCGCCCATGTTCGAGTGCGACAGATACCCGTGCATCAAGGAGGTGGAGTGCTACGTGTCGCGGCCCACCGAGAAGACCGTCTTCCTCGTCTTCATGTTCGCCGTGAGCGGCCTCTGCGTCGTCCTCAACCTGGCCGAGCTCAACCACCTGGGCTGGCGCAAGATCAAGCAGGCGGTGCAGGGCGTGCAAGCGCGGCGCAAGTCCATCGGCGAGATCCGCTCTCAGGGTGGCCCCGTCGGCTTCGGCCGCACGCACTCCAGCGAGTCGGCCTACGTGTGACGGTGGGCCGCGACCGCTGCCCGCAGGCCCTCGTGGGCCCTCGTGGGGCCGCGTGGGGCCGGGCACAGCGCCTCCCCTCCCCCCACCCGCCACTGCAGCGAGGAGGGAGCGACGCCGGCCTCTCGGGACGAGCCATTCTCACGGTGACGGTGTCCACCGCTATCGGCGTCGTCGTCACGATAATGATGATGATGATGACGCCGCCGCCGGCATCAGCGCGGCCCGCGCTGCGTGGCGCGCGTACGACGAGGCCGGAGCCCCCGTGGGGTCGCCGCTGTTTACATCTCGTGCCGCTGTGGCCGCGCGAGTCGCATGGTGCGTGTGTGTACTGTGTGTGTGTACTGTGTGTGTGTACTGTGTGTGTACTGTATGTGTACTGTGTGTGTGTACTGTGTGTGTGTACTGTGTGTGTACTGTATGTGTACTGTGTGTGTGTACTGTGTGTGTAATGTGTGTACTGTGTGTGTACTGTGTGTGTATTATGTGTGTGTACTGTATGTGTACTGTATGTGTACTGTGTGTACTGTGTGTGTGTACTGTGTGTGTGTACTGTGTGTGTGTACTGTGTGTACTGTATGTGTACTGTGTGTGTACTGTGTGTGTGTACTGTGTGTGTACTGTGTGTGTGTACTGTGTGTGTGTACTGTGTGTATTGTGTGTGTACTGTGTGTGTACTGTATGTGTGTACTGTGTGTGTACTGTATGTGTACTGTGTATGTGTACTGTGTGTGTACTGTGTGTGTACTGTGTGTGTATTGTGTGTGTGTACTGTGTGTGTACTGTGTGTGTACTGTGTGTGTACTGTTCTCTATATGCAAGCATCGCCACGGGGTACGTCTCGCGACCCGACCGCGTTTTTAAACTCGATCATATTTAAGGAACGCGATTGTTGACTTGAACTATACTTAATCTATGCGCAGCGACGTGCTTGTGAATATATACGGCTCGCGATTTCCTAGATCTAATCCTAGGTCTTTCCAAAAACGCCACACGGAAGCTCGAGATACAAAAGCCATAACCACCACGGCGAGTTGGCTCCGAGCGGCTCCCAGCGGGCACGGCCCCCGCCCCCTCCCCTTGACGCCGCCGGCGTGAAGGGGACCCCCCCCCCAGGGTGGGGCTGCCGTGGGGCTGGTGCTGCTGGTGCTGCTGGTGCTGCTGGTGCTGCGCCTGTGCGCTGCGCGTCACACTGGGGGCGGGGGGGGGCTCGGAGACCGCGTCCGTCAGGCGGCGGCAGGGCGAGGGGGGCTCCTGGGCAAGGAGACGAGCGGCTTTGGGATCGCGGCGCACACCGGGGTGGGGGTGGGGGGTGTGGGGGTGTGGGGGGTGTGCGGGGTGAGGGGGTGTGAGGGAGTGTGGGGGTGTGAGGGGGTGTGAGGGGGTGTGGGGGCTGTGGGGGGTGAGGGGTGTGGGGGGGTGTGAGGGGGTCGCTCCGGGACGCCCGTGGCCGGGCGCGGTCACCGCGACGCGCCGATTGGCCCCCGAGTTTGACTTTGAGAGCAGCGCGCGCGTTCATCGGCAGCCCTGAAGCTGCTCCAGCAGCAGCAGCAGCAGCAGCTTCATGCTGTTTCATGCTGCTGCTGCTGCTACTGCAGCAGCAACTTCAGCAGCTTCAGGGCTGCAGCAGCAGCAGCTGGTGGCCCCGCGTCACGCGATTCACCGCAATGCGCGCCACCGTCACCGCAGCGATGGGGCTGGGCAGCAGAGAGCCGCGCGGAGCGGCACTGCGTGCAAAGGACACGGCGTGTCACTCACTCACACACACAAACACACACACACAAACACACACACAAACACACAGACACACAAACACACAGACACAGACACACAAACACACAAACACACATACACAGACACACAAACACACAGACACACACACACACAGACACAGACACACAGACACACACAAACACACAAACACACACACAAACACACAGACACACAAACACACAAACACACAGACACACACAAACACACACACACAGACACACAAACACACAAACACACACACACACAGACACACAAACACACAGACACACAGACACACAGACACACAAACACACAGACACACAGACACACAAACACACAGACACACAAACACACAAACACACAGACACACAAACACACAGACACACAAACAGACAGACACACAAACACACAAACACCCAGACACATAAACACACAAACACACAGACACACAAAAACACTGCGGCAGACAATCGCCGTGGGGCGGTGCGGCCGTGTTGTTGCGACTTAACCACCATCGGAGGTAATGGGGATGAGAAAGGTGAGGGGTGAGAATTGGTGGTTGTAGTTCGTGGTGGGGTTGTTAGGGTTCAGGGAGAGGGTGAGACTCGGGGTGTGGGGCTGACCTTGTTCGGGGATGCTGATTGGCTGCTGCGCTGTTGACAGAGCAAGGGGGTGGCGCTGATGATGGTGCTGGTGGACTGGGGAAGGCTGCGGGAGTGGCTCCCGACTTCACTGCCATTCCCGTCTCCCTCTCTCCCCCTCGCTCGCGCTCTCTCTCCACGAGCTCACTCGTGTCACGTGTTCAGAGCTCATGCCCAGTGTCTGCTGCGGGCTCTGGCTGTGGGGGCCGCAAGTCATGGCACCAGCGCGTCTGCCCCCCACAGTAATACCAGCCCCTCCCCCCACGCCCCCGCTGCAGCGAGGACACCCATTCGCACGTTTCCCTTTGGCCTCGTCAGGGAGCTGAGCCCACACCGCGGCACTGCGCGCACACCGCGGCACTGCGCACACACCGCGGCACTGCGCCCACACCGCGGCACTGCGCCCACACCGCGGCACTGCGCGCACACCGCGGCACTGCGCCCACACCGCGGCACTGCGCGCACACCGCGGCACTGCGCCCACACCGCGGCACTGCGCCCACACCGCGGCACTGCGCGCACACCGCGGCACTGCGCCCACACCGCGGCACTGCGCCCACACCGCGGCACTGCGCCCACACCGCGGCACTGCGCGCACACCGCGGCACTGCGCGCACACCGCGGCACTGCGCCCACACCGCGGCACTGCGCCCACACCGCGGCACTGCGCGCACACCGCGGCACTGCGCCCACACCGCGGCACTGCGCGCACACCGCGGCACTGCGCGCACACCGCGGCACTGCGCGCACACCGCGGCACTGCGCCCACACCGCGGCACTGCGCGCACACCGCGGCACTGCGCCCACACCGCGGCACTGCGCGCACACCGCGGCACTGCGCGCACACCGCGGCACTGCGCGCACACCGCGCGCCGCTAATGAGGAGCGCGCGCCTCGCACTGCGTCTCCAGCAGCACGAACCAGGCGCGCAGGAGAGGCAACATCGCGCCATGCCGCACCACGCCACAACACACCACGACACAGCACACCACGCCACACCACACCACGCCACACCACGCCACACCACGCCACACCACGACACAGCACACCACACCACGACACACCACGCCACACCACGCCACGACACGACACACCACGACACGACACACCACACCACGACACACCACGCCACACCACACCACGCCACGACACGACACACCACACCACGACACACCACGCCACACCACGACACGACACACCACCCCACACCACACCACCCCACACCACACCACGACACACCACACCACGACACACCACACCACGCCACGACACGACACACCACGACACGACACACCACACCACGACACACCACGCCACGACACGACACACCACGACACACCACGCCACACCACACCACGACACACCACGCCACGACACGACACACCACACCACGACACACCACGCCACACCACGCCACGCCACACCACACCACGACACACCACGCCACACCACGCCACACCACACCACGCCACACCACGACACACCACGCCACACCACGACACACCACACCACACCACGCCACCCCACACCACACCACACCACGACACACCACACCACGCCACGACACGACACACCACACCACGACACACCACGCCACACCACACCACGCCACGACACACCACACCACGACACGACACAGCACACCACGCCACGACACACCACGACACAGCACGACACACCACGACACACCACGCCACACCACGCCACGACACAGCACACCACGACACACCACGCCACACCACGCCACGACACACCACGACACACCACGCCACGACACAGCACACCACGACACACCACGACACACCACGCCACACCAAGCCACGACACACCACGACACACCACGCCACGCCACACCACACCAAGCCACGACACACCACGCCACGCCACACCACACCAAGCCACGACACACCACGCCACACCACCGCCACGACACAGCACCCCACGACACACCACGCCACACCACACCACACCACGCCACACCACACCACACCACGACACGACACATCACGCCACACCACGACACACCACGACACAGCACACCACGACACACCACGCCACGACACACCACGACACAGCACGACACACCACGACACACCACGCCACGACACACCACACCACACCACGACACACCACGACACAGCACACCACACCACGACACACACGCCACGACACACCACGACACAGCACGACACACCACGACACACCACGCCACGACACAGCACACCACACCACGACCCACCACGCCACACCACACCACACCACGACACGACACAGCACACCACACCACGACACACCACGCCACGACACACCACGACACAGCACGACACACCACGACACACCACGCCACACCACGCCACGACACAGCACACCACGACACACCACGACACACCACGCCACACCACGCCACGACACACCACGACACACCACGCCACGACACAGCACACCACGACACACCACGACACACCACGCCACACCAAGCCACGACACACCACGACACACCACGCCACGACACACCACACCAAGCCACGACACACCACGCCACACCACGCCACGACACAGCACACCACGACACACCACGCCACACCACGACACAGCACACCACGCCACACCACGCCACACCACGCCACACCACAGCTCACCACACCACGCCACACCACGACACACCACGCCACGACACAGCACACCACACCACGCCACACCACGCCACACCACGACACACCACGCCACGACACACCACACCACGCCACGACACAGCACACCACGCCACACCACGCCACACCACGACACGCCACGACACAGCACACCACGCCACACCACGCCACACCACGACATACCACGCCACGACACAGCACACCACGCCACACCACGCCACGACACACCACACCACGCCACGACACAGCACACCACTTCACACCACGCCACACCACGACACACCACGCCACGACACACCACACCACACCACGACACACCACGATACACCACGCCACGACACACCACGACACACCACGCCACGACACACCACACCACGCCACGACACACCACGCCACGACACAGCACACCACGACACACCACGCCACGACACACCACGCCATGCCACACCACGCCATGCCACACCGCACCACACCACGCAATGCCACCCCACGCCACACCACGCAATGCCACACCACGCCATGCCACACCACACAATGCCACACCACGCCACACCGCGCCACACTACGCCACACCGCGCCATGCCATTGGACGACGACTCGGAACAGAGTGGCGTCGTTTTATCGATCTCGGTAGTAATGCTGGGCTCCTGGAGCCCTGATGGGGGGAGACGCGTGCTGGTGGGTGGATTAGCAGTGACCGCGACCGCGCTCCACTGTGAGACACCACGCAGGGGTGGAGCGTTCGCTACCCACGGAGAGACGGAACGAGGACGGCCAGCGACGCGCGGCCTCCCTCGTTCCTGTCGCTGCCGACCCGTGAGCTGTAGGGGGTTGGGTACTGACCAAGGATGGGAAAGTCAAGTATATTATTCATTTATAATCTAAAGCTAGGGACAGATGACTCGACGCGTGGTAGATCGCCGATCGAGAGAGAACACGTGAGTGCGATTTGGGTCGCAGCTTTGACGCGGGGGGGGGGGGGGGGAGAGCCTCTGGGCACGGGAACGCGGCTCGCTTGAGGCTCACGGGGGGCATCCTCCGAGGCCCCGCGCCATCCTCGCAGCGTGAGTCTCTCCCGCTGCGCACTTCGCTCCCCTGACGCGACGCGACGCAGAGCGCAGCGAGCGTGGCTACGTGCTCCGGTAATCGACGGAAGGAACGAAACCATTCTTGATTGCTTTGAGATCCCGTTTGAGACACTGGATCATTCATCAATAGAGCAGTGCGCCAACCAGTACGCCACCACTAATCCCTCCCCCTCTGTCATTACTACTGCCCTGCTGATAGCGGAGAAACTTGCGCTAGGTGAGGCACTGCTGTGTGATTGTGAAGGTGTGTCTGTGAGGGTTGTTGTTGTGGATGTTGTGTCTGTGAGAGTAGTGTCTGTCAGGGTTGTTGTTGTGAGGGTTGTTGTTGTGGATGATGAGTCTGAGGGTTGTGTCTGCGAGGGCTGTGTCTGTGAGGTTGGGTCTGTAAGAGTTGTTGTGAATGTTGTGTCTGTGAGGGCTGAGTCTGTCAGGGTTGTTGTTGTGAGGGTTGTTATTGTGGATGTTGTGTCCGTGAGGGCTGTGTCTGTGAGGTTGTGTGTGTGAGAGTTGTTGTTGTGAATGTTGTGTCTGTGAGGACTGTGTCTGTGAGGTTGTGTGTGTGAGAGTTGTTGTGAATGTTGTGTCTGTGAGGGCTGTGTCTGTGAGGTTGGGTCTGTGAGAGTTGTTGTTGTGAATGTTGTGTCTGTGAGTATTGTTACGGTTGTATCTGTGAGCTTTGTTGTGAATATTGTGTCTGTAGGGGTTGAGTCTGTGAATGTTGTGTTTGTGAGCGTAGTAGTGTGTGTGGTAGTGTGTGTGTGGGTGGTAGTGTGTGTGGGTAGTGTGTGTGTGGGTGGTAGTGTGTGTGGGTAGTAGTGTGTGTGGGTAGTAGTGTGTGGGTAGTGAATGTGTGGGTGGTAGTGTGTGTGGGTAGTGTGTGTGTGGGTGGTAGTGTGTGTGGGTAGTAGTGTGTGTGGGTAGTAGTGTGTGGGTAGTGAATGTGTGGGTGGTAGTGTGTGTGGGTAGTGTGTGTGTGGGTGGTAGTGTGTGTGGGTAGTAGTGTGTGTGGGTAGTAGTGTGTGGGTGGTAGTGTGTGTGTGGGTAGTGTGTGTGTGGGTGGTAGTGTGTGTGGGTAGTAGTGTGTGTGGGTAGTAGTGTGTGGGTAGTGAATGTGTGGGTGGTAGTGTGTGTGGGTAATGTGTGTGTGGGTGGTAGTGTGTGTGGGTAGTAGTGTGTGTGGGTAGTAGTGTGTGGGTAGTGTATGTGTGTGTGGGTAGTGTGTGTGTGGGTGGTAGTGTGTGTGGGTAGTAGTGTGTGTGGGTAGTAGTGTGTGGGTAGTGTATGTGTGTGTGGGTAGTGTGTGTGTGGGTGGTTGTGTGTGAGAGAATGGGTGTTTGTCAATATCCTCCTGTCCGCTCGTGGCCGACTGTTAGCCGCGTGATGCTGAGCGTGAATGACAACAGGCGACGCTGCTGATGATCACTTTGAAGAATATTTCCGCTATAAATCAGCGTCCAGGGACGAGTCGGGGGGAGCCGCCACGGGCAGCCAACGTGCTGGGCCAGGGGCTCAGCCATCAAACTAAGCTATTCCTTTTACTTTGCAAGGGAAGGTTCACTGGGCTATATCGCTTCTTTCAGGAGCGACCTGGCCACAAATGATAGCAAACAAAGTGGCTTATCACGTGGAAATGTATAGCAGCTAAATGCGGAGAGAAAACCCGGAGGACCCGGTGAAAAATCCACGCGACCACAGGGAGAGAGAGAGAGACACCACAAACTCCAGCAGCAGCAGGTGTCGGGGTCGAACCCACTGACTCCTGCGGGCCACCAGGCGAGAGAGTTGACATCTCCCAGCCCCTGCGGGGTCACCAGGCGAGGTAGTTGACGTCTCCCAGCCCCTGTGGGGTCACCAGGCGAGAGAGTTGACATCTCCCAGCCCCTGTGGGATCACCAGGCGAGAGAGTTGACATCTCCCAGCCCCTGCGGGGTCACCAGGCGAGAGAGTTGACGTCTCCTAGCCCCTGTGGGGTCACCTGGCGAGAGAGTTGACATCTCCCAGCACCTGTGGGGTCACCTGGCGAGAGAGTTGACGTCTCCCAGCCCCTGGGGGGTCACCAGGCGAGAGAGTTGACGTCTCCTAGCCCCTGTGGGGTCACCAGGCGAGAGAGTTGACATCTCCCAGCCCCTGCGGGGTCACCAGGCGAGAGAGTTGACGTCTCCTAGCCCCTGTGGGGTCACCTGGCGAGAGAGTTAACATCTCCCAGCACCTGTGGGGTCACCTGGCGAGAGAGTTGACATCTCCCAGCCCCTGGGGGGTCACCAGGCGAGAGAGTTGACGTCTCCTAGCCCCTGTGGGGTCACCTGGCGAGAGAGTTGACGTCTCCTAGCCCCTGGGGGGTCACCAGGTGAGAGAGTTGACATCTCCCAGCCCCTGCGGGGTCACCAGGCGAGAGAGTTGACATCTCCCAGCCCCTGGGGGGTCACCAGGCGAGAGAGTTGACATCTCCCAGCCCCTGAAGGTCACCAGGCGAGAGAGTGACATCCCAGCCCTGGGGGGTCACCAGGTGAGAGAGTTGACATCTCCCAGCCCCTGGGGGTCACCAGGTGAGAGAGTTGACATCTCCCAGCCCCTGCGGGTCACCAGGCGAGAGAGTTGACATCTCCCAGCCCTGCGGGGTCCCAGCGAGAGAGTTGACGTCTCCTAGCCCTGGGGGGTCACCAGGTGAGAGAGTTGACATCTCCCAGCCCCTGCGGGGTCACCAGGCGAGAGAGTTGACATCTCCCAGCCCCTGGGGGGTCACCAGGCGAGAGAGTTGACATCTCCCAGCCCCTGGGGGGTCACCAGGCGAGAGAGTTGACATCTCCCAGCCCCTGGGGGTCACCAGGTGAGAGAGTTGACATCTCCCAGCCCCTGGGGGGTCACCAGGCGAGAGAGTTGACATCTCCCAGCCCCGGGGGGTCACCAGGCGAGAGAGTTGACATCTCCCAGCCCCTGGGGGGTCACCAGGTGAGAGAGTTGACATCTCCCAGCCCCTGGGGGGTCACCAGGCGAGAGAGTTGACATCTCCCAGCCCTGGGGGGTCACCAGGTGAGAGAGTTGACATCTCCCAGCCCCTGTGTGGTCCCCAGGCGAGAGAGTTGACATCTCCCAGCCCCTGGGGTAGTCACCAGGTGAGAGAGTTGACATCTCCCAGCCCCTGGGGGGTCACCAGGCGAGAGAGTTGACATCTCCCAGCCCCTGGGGGGTCACCAGGCGAGAGAGTTGACATCTCCCAGCCCCTGGGGGGTCACCAGGTGAGAGAGTTGACATCTCCCAGCCCCTGGGGGGTCACCAGGCGAGAGAGTTGACATCTCCCAGCCCCTGGGGGGGTCACCAGGCGAGAGAGTTGACATCTCCCAGCCCCTGGGGGGTCACCAGGCCAGCCCCTCCACACGCAACTCCACGGTTCCAGACAAGCGTCCATTCTATTCGGATGCCGTTCCAGCATCGCGTCCGCATCGTCTCGCATCTTGGCTGGCTTGCTCCTGCCGACCAACAACAGTTCCTCGCGTGAAGATACGCATATCGCGTGCGGGAGATGCATTTGTGATCGTTTACCCCGTGACCTTCGGCCCGGGGTTCACCCCTCGTCCTCGTCCTCCTCCTCACCGCCGTGCAGCACCGCACACTGCGGTTAGCGGCACGCGGGTGCAGCGCTGCTGGGGGCGGGAGGAGATGGGAGGGGGCGGGAGGGGGCGGGAGGGGGCTCGGAGCCCGCGTGGATGCGCAGTGCGTGCCCGAGGCGGCGCGTGTCCAATTGCCGCAGCGTGAGACCACCACACGGCATACTCAGCGGTGTGGCGAGTGTCAATGTGCTGAGTGTGTGGTGAGTGTGTGCTGTGTGTGCTGTGTGTGTGCTGATGTGCTGTGTGCTGTGTGTGTGCGGTGTGTGCTGTGTGTGTGTTGTGTGCTGTGTGTGTGCTGTGTGTTGTGTGATGTGTATGTGCTGTGTGTGAGCTGTGTGTGCTCTGTGTGTGCTGATGTGCTGTGTGCTGTGTGTGTGCGGGGTGTGTGCTGTGTGTGTGTTGTGTGCTGTGTGTGTGCTGTGTGATGTGTGTGTGCTGTGTGTGTGCTGTGTGATGTGTGTGTGCTGTGTGTGTGCTGTGCGTTTGATGTGTGTTGTGTGTGTGTGTGTGTGTGCTGTGTGTGCTGTGTGTTGAGGGTGAGTGTGTGTTGAGGGTGAGTGTGTGTTGAGGGTGAGGGTGTGTTGAGAGTGAGTGTGTTGAGGGTGAGTGTGTGTTGAGGGTGAGGGTGTGTTGAGAGTGAGTGTGTTGAGGGTGAGTGTGTGTTGAGGGTGAGGGTGTTGAGGGTGAGTGTGTGTTGAGGGTGAGTGTGTGTTGAGGGTGAGTGTGTGTTGAGGGTGAGTGTGTTGAGAGTGAGTGTGTGTTGAGGGTGAGTGTGTGTTGAGGGCGAGTGTGTGTTGAGGGTGAGTGTGTTGAGGGTGAGTGTGTGTTGAGGGTGAGTGTGTGTTGAGAGTGAGTGTGTTGAGGGTGAGTGTGTGTTGAGGGTGAGGGTGTTGAGGGTGAGTGTGTGTTGAGGGTGAGTGTGTGTTGAGGGTGAGTGTGTGTTGAGGGTGAGTGTGTTGAGAGTGAGTGTGTGTTGAGGGTGAGCGTGTGTTGAGGGTGAGTGTGTGTTGAGGGTGAGCGTGTGTTGAGGGTGAGTGTGTTGAGAGTGAGTGTGTGTTGAGGGTGAGTGTGTGTTGAGGGTGAGTGTGTGTTGAGTGTGAGTGTGTGTTGAGGGTGAGTGTGTGTTGAGGGTGAGTGTGTGTTGAGTGTGAGTGTGTGTTGAGGGTGAGTGTGTGTTGAGGGTGAGTGTGTTGAGAGTGAGTGTGTTGAGGATGAGTGTGTGTTGAGGGTGAGTGTGTGTTGAGTGTGAGTGTGTGTTGAGGGTGAGTGTGTGTTGAGAGTGAGTGTGTTGAGAGTGAGTGTGTTGAGGGTGAGTGTGTTGAGGGTGAGTGTGTTTAGAGTGAGTGTGTTGAGGGTGAGTGTGTTGAGAGTGAGTGTGTTGAGAGTGAGTGTGTTGAGTGTGAGTGTGTGTTGAGTGTGAGTGTGTTGAGAGTGAGTGTGTGTTGAGGGTGAGTGTGTTGAGGGTGAGTGTGTTGAGTGTGAGTGTGTGTTGAGTGTGAGTGTGTGTTGAGGGTGAGTGTGTTGAGAGTGAGTGTGTGTTGAGGGTGAGTGTGTTGAGTGTGAGTGTGTGTTGAGTGTGAGTGTGTGTTGAGTGTGAGTGTGTTCAGAGTGAGTGTGTGTTGAGGGTGAGTGTGTTGAGAGTGAGTGTGTTGAGGGTGAGTGTGTGTTGAGAGTGAGTGTGTTGAGAGTGAGTGTGTTGAGTGTGAGTGTGTGTTGAGTGTGAGTGTGTGTTGAGGGTGAGTGTGTTGAGAGTGAGTGTGTTGAGGGTGAGTGTGTTGAGAGTGAGTGTGTTGAGGGTGAGTGTGTTGAGGGTGAGTGTGTTGAGGGTGAGTGTGTTGAGGGTGAGAGACTTCCCGCGTCTGTGTTCGTCGCCGTGAACCTGCACGATGCACAGTGAGAACAGGGTGGTGGTGGTGGTGGTGTTGGTGGTGGTGTTGGTGGTGGTGGTGTTGTTGTTGACACGGCGCTGAATGGAAGTCTGTAGCTTCTCGGCGGACTGGCCGGCTTCAGGAAATGGTCAATTGAGGGTCGTTACTGCCTACCCCGAGTAATCTCGGAGTATACCCCGAATTTTACCTGCCCCGAGTTTTACCTGCCCCGAGTAATCTCGGAGTATTCCCCGAGTTTTACCTGCCCCGAGTTTTACCTACTCCGAGTTTTACCTGCCCCGAGTTTTACCTACTCCGAGTTTTACCTACTCCGAGTTTTACCTGCCCCGAGTTTTACCTACTCCAAGAAATCTCCCCGAAACTTGACAGCCGCGTGACGTGCGAGCTGTGTTTACAGGGGGCGGGGCGGAGGGAAGGAGCTGCATCACGCGGGGCTCTGTCCCCGGGGGGCTCTGTCCACGGGGGGCTCTGTCCACGGGGGGCTCTGTCCCCGGGGGGCTCTGTCCACGGGGGGCTCCCGCTGCTTGGTGCGGGCTGGGCTAGGCTCTGATTTGCACCCCTCTAAATTCTACGCCACTTCTCAGTGCCAAGCAGCCTTTCTCACCGTTTCATTCCACATTCTGCCGTTTACAGTGCCCCGTGGTATCTGTGTTCGTGACACATCAGCGCAGGCGCGAGGGTGACATCGACCCGTGCACCGGCACATCTTGTAGCTCGTGATGAGAGACTCGCCCGAGAGCAGTCGCCCTCCTCTCACCGCGCGGGCTACCGAACGAGCCCCCCCTCCCCCTCCCCCCTCCCCGGCAGGCGGCACGCGGAGTGCGGGCGCACAGAGGCGCACAGACACCCGGGGAGTCTCCGCCGGGATTGTTTCTCCCGAACTCTGACGATGCCGCGTGCCCGCTTGCCTCTCGCGACACAACCCACGTTGGCATCACATACGCGGTACCATTAACACGTACTGTGCAGGTAACACAACACACAGTACCCGTAACACACGACATACCTGTGAGACACAACACATGTTGAGGCTATACGGGGGGTCTTTGTCTATAACGCACGACTCCGTGTCGTGCTGGTGTCGCTCCCAGTGGAGGCTGCCAGGGCATCGTGTTCATGTTTTGTGGGGTGGGGGGGCACAGTAAGCCCACGCATCGAGGGTTGGGGGGGGGTAGACGCGGAGTGACCGGCAGGGCACCGCGTGGGGCACGCGCCACCACCCCCCCCCCCCCACCCGGTCTCGGTCGTCGTGGGGCTGCCGACCTCGATGCGCCATTTGACTGCACGCCGAGTTCCACAGCTCATCGCGCGGCTGCTCGGGGGATATTCGGAGGCGCGCGGCGACAGACCACAACGTGCCCGGTCTGGCGAGGCGCCGTGTGACATGAGCAACGCTTTCTCCGCGCTCATTGCAGTTCTATGATATGTCGCTTTGTATTCAATCGCTTGCTTTCATTTGCTTCCCTATCTCTTTTTGTATATTTGGGTTTAAAATATATATATTCCAGAGAAGCACCAAGTGTGTAATTCTCGCGCCGAGGAGGTAGCAGCCCCCACCTCTGATCGTCTTCAGGGGGAGGCGAGCTCGCGGTGCCCCTCGATCGCCCGGAACATCAACAAAGCGATCACGGTCAGCGCACGGGGAGGGGCAGTCGCTTCGCAAGCAGCAGATGGTGGGGCCGAGTCCAGCAGCCACCTCGATGTGTCCCGTGTCTACCGGGAGCCCGTACAGCACGGCCGGTGATTATTATTATTATTATTCTAAGTTGCGGTTACGAGTCCCAGCAGTGCCGGGCTCCACCGGCCCGTGATGACCGCACAGCGGTCAGGCCGTGCACCGAACGCACCGAACGCACCGCACATTTAACGCGTGAGTGCTTGTGACGCGCGCTCGCCGCGCTTGAACACAACTGCAGTGCAGGGTGGTGATGTGCGCGCTCCCCTTCTCTAGTTCTCGAGAACTGGTGCTACCGCGTGTGTATCGAATCATAGGGTCGCCACTTCAGAGGTACGAACATCTGTGACATATCATGGGAAGAATACGGAGACTATTTTCTCACAAGACCGCAAGAGCGGAGACATTGTGGATGTCTCGAGTGGAACGTTGTTGCTGTTGCTGTTGTTGTTGTTGTTATTGTTACGCATGACAAACCCCGGGACGTGTACTGTCCCGAGATGATGACACATTTCCCAGGAGAGCAGCTACCTCAACAAGAGGACGTCCCCCTGGCAGTCCAGGACACGTGCAGCAAACGCTGCCGGCCACCGTGGCACGAGCACGGCGCGCGTGCCACGTGCTCCATCACGCGCGGGGGCCGAGCCGCGCCACGAGGAGTCGCCGTCGCTTCCGGACGAGAAGAATGAGCCCTTTGTGACGTCAGCGACGCGGAGACGGCTCCGCGCGCACTCTATGCACGCGCTTCGGAGCCAATGGGAACAGAAAAGTTATTTTTCTTAATTCAAGCTAAATCTTTGCATTTTAATAGCCTATATTAAGCAATAATTCGTACAAAACGACTGGATCCGCAGCACTGAAGAAGACTTCGAGCATTGGCGAGGAGTCGGAGGGGTTCGGAGCCGTGGGACCGATTGCACGCGTGGAGTAGGCGATGTTTTATAGGCGATGTCTCAAAAAGCGCATGTGTTGTTCATTGTCGTGTTAATGGTTTCAGGCCGATATGTTACTGTTACTTGCCGAGTCAGAGGGTGGTAGCTTCACCCACGTTTCTTGTTGGGTTAGGCCAGTCAGTGGTGGTTTTATGCCAAGATTCCACCACCCGACAAGATTGTCAAGTTTACAAAGATATTATTATTATTTACACACGTGCCAATGTATTGATCAAATTCTGACCGATAAAGCTTCAGTTGCTGTCCGGTGGTGGCTCGAGACTTCTCGCGGTTGAATTCAACGTCGACGTGGGACGACGTTTTGCCCAAACTGTTCAGAGCTTGAGCAGGAGGAATCGAGTGGCATAAGCCTACCACGTGGCCTAACCCAACGACGAACATGGACACGAATCGGGATCATTGCAGTGGCTACGAACCCCACGTGGGTGAGCGGCAGACCCCCCCCCCCCCCCCATGGCGTCTGCGGGCGCAGCCCCGGCATTGCGGGTGCAGCATGAGCTGGGCACGTGTTGGGAAACCACACGGGCAACACACACACACACACATATTTTTGCATCACAATAACATAAGTAACCGCTCTTTCTCATTAAAAACATCTCGAACTTTCCTAAAACGTGGCTGGTTTGTGACTACGTTGAACAGCGAATGCTGCACAGCAGCAGCAGCTTCCAGGCACGAAACCGGCGGATTCTGGAGGATTTCGCGGTCCCAACGCGCCCAGAAGGCACCTCCAAGCGCAAACAAACCCACCACATGGGAGTACAGAACATCTCCAGTATGATCTTGTATTTTAATTGGGTAGTTCCACAAATTGGTAGCCTCACAGTGAACGTTTAAAGATCGTGCTACTGATACATTTCCTGCATCGTGTCGACGGTAATTATCTGTAGTTTTTTTGGAATATGGCTCGTTAATGGGGAAAAATGTCTCGACCCGCACACACAAACTGAGCGCATCATCAACAACACCACCACCACCATCCCAGCGTGGATTACAAAGTCGGTTCGAGTGCGCCTGACACCGCGGCAAGCAAGGTGGATGAAAAATGTTCATCTCAGTTCCGGTCGACTTGCGGGGGTGCGACTCGCTATATTTCTCCGGAGCGCGCTCATGCACCGAGCCAGTTAGCACGACACCCTCGTGTCCATCCAGCAGCTGATAGAGCATTCATATGGAAATTACGAAGTAAAACTTGTGACATTTGTCGTGGCCATTCTTTCCTGGTTTCATGGCTCACAAATCTAAAATTGTAAAATTATCCCAGAAAATTTAAATCCAGCTTCGATCACTCTTCTATAAAACTACGGCCATTCCAAGACTCTCTTTCCAAAGACATCAATAACGCAAACGACTCTCACCCACACGGTGAAATCGTTGATATAGAGACAGAGTTGTAAATCGACAGCGGCACTCGACGCTGGCGGTGGAGATGAATACGAATTCTTAACGCGCTCGGACTAACACGTGGAACGGTAACGAGTGGCCGAGCAGATGCTCCCCCACCGGGAGTCCCTGGCCGCGGATAACGCCCAGCCAAGGTGAGCTGGCGGGATGGGAGCCTGCCCTCTAACCCCTGACGTCATCGACTCCTTCCTCCCCTTCCCTCCCACTCCAAGTGAAGCGGCACACACGAAGTGCGTCCATAACCACACGTGGGTCCCCGGCATGCAGGGTGCACCAGCTCCACGTGGTGCCACGGCTTCAGACTTTCCGATAGGCCCTCTAACGCAAACAGACGCCGAGACGGCGTTGTCTGGCCCCCAAAATCACCCAAACCCGAAGACAATGTGGACCACGTGGGCCACGTGGGCTCACGCGTGGGCCTCGTTGGCGGAATCTGGGTCACGTGGGCTCAATGTGGGTCATGCGGGGCTCAAATGTGGGCCACGTGGGTTCAATGGAGATTTCTGGAGCTCAAGTGTTGGCCCGTGTGGGTTCAAAGGGGGTCAATATGGGCTCAATGTCAAGCAGTTGTGGGCCCCATGTGGGTCATGGGGGTACTGTCCTTCTGCACCAAATCCCAAGCGTTCTTGTGCCAGCAATGTATGGTGATGTATGTTGAACTTCTTCGCACCGTACGTAGCCACCCGTGCTGATCGAGGGTGAGTCGAACCCCCGCTTGCACTGGACGTGGATTTGTTCGTGAAACTCGGGCGAGGCACGCGGTGCTCACAGCTCTGCATAATTCATGGAGACTTTGGCATCCACCGCCGATAGGCATCTCCCCTGCAACAGCCACATTTCGCTTTGTCAGCAGAATGGGCAGCGGCTGCAGAAATGTGTTCTCGCGGGGCCTGACCTCTCCGTGGGAGCCGGGGCGGCGAGCAGCGCGCACCTGCCGTGCGCGCGCGCGCGTGACGGATCGCGACTTGCGAGCAGCGGATCTCCCCATTAGGAGACTCCGCGCATGCTCCATCTTGGCGACACGTGTCAAATTACAGACCACGACCTCATTTGTCATAGCTTTTCACCTCCTAGTCACCTAAAGGATTCGTCATCAGCCGTAATCCATCCACTGCTGGATGAAGGCATCCCAAAGCTGTCGCCACCTCTTGGCCGGGCGGTGGTGGCTCTGCACGTGGCTGGCATCCAGCGCTGTGGAGGCAGTACGAGTTGGTGGATTGCACAGATGTCGTGAAGCTCCTTCCTGTGTGCATCACGGTGCCGCGCCCCGGGCTCGCCAGCTTCACGCAGTACCCGAGGAGGTGGACTGACATCATTTGTCCCTTCTGTACGGGCTCGTGTTGCCCCCTCGCTATGCGCGGGGTTTCTCCGGTGTTCCGGTATCCTGCCACATCTACAATAAACACTCACTCATTGGCTGAAAACATCTTGACATGCAGAACACTGCAGAACTATTGTCGACGCCGGCTCGCTGACTGACAGCCTTCCAGCTTGGTCCGTGGTTCCTTTACTCGGCAAACGTGAGATGCGATTTGCATGAGCGACGGCGCTGTATATAAAAAAAACAATCAGTGCGTAGAGGTGGAATAGAGTGAGAGGTATGAGAGTGTGTGGAGGGGGAATAGAGTGAGAGGTAGGAGAGTGCGTGGAGGGGGATATAGAGTGGGAGGTAGGAGAGTGTGTGGAGGGGTATTGAGTGAGAGGTAGGAGAGTGCGTGGAGGGGTATTGAGTGAGAGGTAGGAGAGTGTGTGGAGGGGGTATTGAGTGAGAGGTAGGAGAGTGCGTGGAGGGGTATTGAGTGAGAGGTAGGAGAGTGCGTGGAGGGGTATAGAGTGAGAGGTAGGAGAGTGCGTGGAGGGGTATTGAGTGAGAGGTAGGAGAGTGCGTGGAGGGGTATTGAGTGAGAGGTAGGAGAGTGCGTGGAGGGGTATTGAGTGAGAGGTAGGAGAGTGTGTGCGGGGGGTATTGAGTGAGATGGGAGGGTAGAGGTATGCCGTGAAGATGCTGACTTTAAATCTGAAACGTATCCGGGACTGGATGTGGAACCAGCGGAGGAGGCAGGGACCGGAGCCGTGGGGGCGACGTGAAGGTGACGAAGCTCGCTCAAGAACCCATCGCTCCCGTGTGCGCGCAGCCGCTCCGAGGCCGAGCCGTGAGCACAGGGCTCGCTGGAGGGTGCTGGGGGGTGCTGGGGGGTGCTGGGGGTTGCTGGGGGGTGCTGGGGGTGCTGGGGGGTGCTGGGGGTGCTGGGGGGTGCTGGGGGGTGCTGGGGGTGCTGGGGGGTGCTGGGGGTGCGGGTCTCCCCCTGCGAGAGGGGTGTGCGGGGTTCGTGCGTGGCGGAGTGAGAACGGGGATGGGGGGGGGGCTACTGCCTGTGACTGCATTAGCCGCCCCGATGCTGCACCGCTGTGGTCCTTGAGACCGGCCGTAAATAATTGGACAGCATCGCTGGGCAGCGCGCACATCCTTGTGATAGTCGGCACGACAAGCGAGTGCATCGCGTAATTGAATTCCCCGGTGCTTTATCAGAACACAAATCAATGGCAGCTGCTGCTGCTGCCGCCGCCGCTGCACGGAGAAGACACAAGTTCAGCCCGTTCCTTGAGAACATTTTTAACACAACCTTCTGCGTCGAGCCCTGCCATGCGTCGATAAAAAAAAAACAGAAAACAAGCCACGCAATTAACATGTTGCCAAGTTGTACAATCAGCCGCGAACCATCATTGCGGGGGGGCACGGGGAGTCGCGGCGGGGCACGGGAGCCTCCGTGCAGGCTGCTGAGCGGAGTCGCCAGAAAACCCGGAATGGATCCGTCACTTGCCCACATGGCAAAGCCGTCGGCAGGAGGCGTTAACGTCATACCGATCATCATCATCATTATAATTGTGCAGAATAAGTAACACGCGCGTGAGGCAATCTTGTCACGAATGACGCCGCGGTGCCGTGGGTTCATTAGGAGCGCGGTGACAACGCGGAGCTGCGAACGCGTGAACCGCGCAGAGACGCCGCTGCTGCTGCTGCTGCTTCTATTCTTAGCCTGCGTGGGGCACACTCACTGTGCTGCGCTGTGCCGTGCACACTAGCAGCGCTGTGCCGTGCACATTAACAGCGCTACGCCGTGCACATTAACAGCGCTGTGCCGTGCACATTAACAGCGCTGTGCCGTGCACATTAACAGCGCTGTGCCGTGCACATTAACAGCGCTGTGCCGTGCACATTAACAGCGCTGTGCCGTGCACATTAACAGCGCTGTGCCGTGCACATTAACAGCGCTGTGCCGTGCACATTAACAGCGCTGTGCCGTGCACATTAACAGCGCTGTGCCGTGCACATTAACAGCGCTGTGCCGTGCACACTAACAGCGCTGTGCCGTGCACACTAACAGCGCTGTGCCGTGCACACTAACAGCGCTGTGCCGTGCACACTAACAGCGCTGTGCCGTGCACACTAACAGCGCTACGCCGTGCACATTAACAGCGCTACGCCGTGCACATTAACAGCGCTGTGCCGTGCACATTAACAGCGCTACGCCGTGCACATTAACAGCGCTGTGCCGTGCACATTAACAGCACTGTGCCGTGCACATTAACAGCGCTAAGCCGTGCACACTAACAGCGCTGTGCCGTGCACATTAACAGCGCTACGCCGTGCACACTAACAGCGCTGTGCCGTGCACATTAACAGCACTGTGCCGTGTACACTAGCAGCGCCGTGCCGTGCACATTAACAGCGCCGTGCCGTGCACATTAACAGCGCTGTGCCATGCACATTAACAGCGCTGTGCCGTGCACACTAACAGCGCTACGCCATGCACATTAACAGCGCTGTGCCGTGCACACTAGCAGCGCTACGCCGTGCACATTAACAGCGCTGTGCCGTGCACACTAGCAGCGCCGTGCCGTGCACATTAACAGCGCCGTGCCGTGCACATTAACAGCGCTGTGCCATGCACATTAACAGCGCTGTGCCGTGCACACTAACAGCGCTACGCCATGCACATTAACAGCGCTGTGCCGTGCACACTAGCAGCGCTACGCCGTGCACATTAACAGCGCTATGCCGTGTATTCACATCGGGTGGTGGTGGTGGTGCGTTTTGAAGGCTAGTGCTGCTGCTGCTGCTGCTCACAGCCCGCGCTGCCCTCGGCCAACTCGGGCACGAGGCGGCTGAGGGCAGCGCGGGCCGAGCGGCTCCTCGTGGCTCTCCGTGCGTGCTGCCTCCGCACGGGCCGCGAGTGAATTGGCGGCCTCGAGTGACTGGGTGGCCGTGCTGCGTCTGGGCTGTTTCCAGCGTGTCATCAACTCCACCTCTCCATATTCTGTTTCGGTTTAAAGAAGAAGGGTTTCCATTGTCCACGCGAGTGGGCGACCGCCGTGTTCACGACGGCTGACAAGGGCGCCCTGCTGACGACAGTCCCAGCGCGCTCCTCCTGGTGACCACGGGGTGGGGGCCATTGGGGCCCTGCGTGCAGCAGCAGCAGCAGGGCCCTGCCACTGGGGCCACTGGGGCCACTGGGGCCACTGGGGTCCTGCCACTGGGGCCACTGGGGCCACTGGGGCCACTGGGGCCACTGGGGCCCTGCCACTGGGGCCTGCCACTGGGGCCACTGGGGCCACTGGGGCCCTGCCACTGGGGCCACTGAGGCCACTGGGGCCCTGCCACTGGGGCCACTGGGGCCACTGGGGCCACTGGGGCCCTGCCACTGGGGCCTGCCACTGGGGCCACTGGGGCCACTGGGGCCTGCCACTGGGGCCTGCCACTGGGGCCACTGGGGCCACTGGGGCCCTGCCACTGGGGCCACTGGGGCCACTGGGGCCCTGCCACTGGGGCCACTGGGGCCCTGCCACTGGGGCCTGCCACTGGGGCCACTGGGGCCACTGGGGCCCTGCCACTGGGGCCACTGGGGCCACTGGGGCCTGCCACTGGGGCCTGCCACTGGGGCCACTGGGGCCCTGCCACTGGGGCCACTGGGGCCACTGGGGGCCTGCCACTGGGCCCTGCCACTGGGGCCACTGGGGCCACTAGGGGCCACTAGGGGCCTGCCACTGGGCCCTGCCACTGGGGCCACTGGGGGCCTGCCACTGGGGCCACTGGGGGCCTGCCACTGGGGCCACTGGGGCCCTGCCACTGGGGGCCTGCCACTGGGTCCCTGCGTGCAGCAGCAGCAGGGCTCACGGCTCGGCCTCAAAACGGCATTCAAGAATTGATTCGCTTCTTTCTCTCATTGATATGGTCTCGATATGTCATGCATTATTGTCCTTCTCGTTAGTCTTGTTCAATTACCCTGAAGGTACATTAACACAAATGAGCATAACATGTGCATAGTTCAACATAATTTGTTCTGAGGAGCACAATTCCACGTACATACCATGGGTTTATTCACTGATTTGATGATTTGCTAATTGTTCCATGCTTATTCAAGTGGACTCGTGGCTGTGTTTGGGAGTCGATATGTCTGGCTCGTTTCATGGAACGAGTAAATTCTCTGTAGCGGAGACGTTGCGAACCTTCTGTCGATCACTCACGCGAGCACGGCTCGACCCTCTGCTCATGCAAGAGGTCACCGGTCGCCTAAGGTCAAGAAGGCGCCATGGCCAGTGACGTGAACGCCACTGCACCTCACCATCACTGTCTTGCCCGCCTCCATCCTGCACAGTCCTTTACTCACCACAAACCTTTTCTCATTACATTTGAACCCAACTACCAAAGCTGCCCCCTCTCACGATCGCCCACGGACCATCCTCTTTTTCTACTCATAACGAAATTAAGCGCCTGCCAGCTGCACGCACCTCGTGGCTTGTACTCACGGAAGGCTGTTCCGTGGGGGGAGGGGGGGACTGGAGTTGAGACACCGCTGGCCTCCAGCAAGGGAGGCAGAGCTCGCCCATGGGGGGAATGCGCGCGAGTGCAGCCCGCACAGCTGTGGGACAGCCGCGCAGCGTTCAAGGCTGCGCGCCCTGCGTGCGGTGAGCGCGTTGCGTGCGAAGGTCACAGCTCTGAAGGATACGTGCAGCTGGTGGTGAGGCTTCACTGCGCTTGAAAAACGTACAACTACAATAACCACAAACAATATCATTACTGTGCAGGGTTTCAAAGACAATGTTAAAAAAAAACTGGCATATAATGC
Source organism: Lethenteron reissneri (assembly GCF_015708825.2). Lineage (NCBI taxonomy): Eukaryota > Metazoa > Chordata > Hyperoartia > Petromyzontiformes > Petromyzontidae > Lethenteron > Lethenteron reissneri. The sequence goes on along the minus strand of NC_083789.1, from coordinate 367,256 downwards.
GTGTCACCTTAAACCAATAGCATCACTTGTGCCGCAGAGCCAAAAAAAATCGGTCGATTGTAATATAATGCCTTGGGTGCTTTCCACGTGATTCCCACAGCTGATTGGTTTCATGTTTTTATTACAAACCACAAACCTGAGCAATATGATTTACAAAATGATTTACACCAAGTGTCACATACATCTATCGCTGCTTCCAAATGGCACATTATTCATGCCTTGCAGACACCACGTCCTACGCAGCAGCCTGGATGCACTATTGTGGCAATCCGCGTTCTACACGTTACTTTGTAAATATGCTAGATTGTTTACAAGTGAAAACGCATCATGCAGCATCTTGGCGGTGACGTCCTAATGGGGCTCGTTTTTGGCCGTGATCCGTCCTTCCTGCAGAGGCTGGGTCTGGCTGCGAGTGACATCTGCAGCAGCAGCGCTGAGTGATGCATCAAAGTAAGTAGCTGTCAGCTCCGCCTGCAGTGGTCTCCGTCAGGCACCCGCACTGGAGTGTGGCGGGAGGAGACACTCAGCGGCATCGAGCAGTGCAAATGCAGCGGCAAGAGAAGTGTTCCTATCGGAGAACAGGCAGCCAGACTCTCGTCGGACACACGACGAGCTCACGGGTGGAGAGTCGCGAGCACTCTTCACCAGATGAAGCCACGATGGGACCCCAAGCGCCACCTTCACAACCCCCCAATTCAGCACTCGACGCCAGACACCAAACCAGGTGAATACCATCCAGAATCGAAGCTCGATCTCCAGAGGTACAGCTCACAATCAATGCTTTACCCCAGTCCATGGTGCAAGGGTTCCGCTTCACGGGAGCACGCAGTTGCGCCGCTTTTCCCTTGTCATAATTCACTGCCCCCACGTGCAAAAAGTCGTAGAAAGTGGCCCCTCCCCCCGACCCAGATGTCGGGGTAAGAAGTTGATCCAATAGGTTTCCAAAAATTATCGACCCCCACCAAATGTTTTTCTCACCCCCCACCCACCCAACCCAAAAAAAGAATAATATCCTTTGCAGGCATATATACCTACACACCCTACATACAATAGAGTCAGACGTATCTGCACACATGGGCAGGGGGGGAGAGGACACACATGGGGCGACGGGCGAGACGTGGAGAGTCGAGAAGCCCTCCCCGCAGGAGCGAGAATGTCGTCAGCCGCAGGCCGATTGTGGACAAGTGACCAGACGAGTACACGTTGGTACGCCGAGACAATACTGTGTACTCACAATACAATACTGTGTACTCACAATACAATACTCTGTGCTCTCTATAAAATACTGTGTACTCTATAAAATACTGTGTGCTCTCTATAAAATACTGTGCACTCTCAAGACAATACTGTGCTCTCAAGACAATACTGTGTGCTCTCAAGACAATACTGTGTGCTCTCAATAAAATACCGTGTACTCTCAAGACAATACTGTGTACTCTCAAGACAATACTGTGCACTCGCAAAAAAATACCGTGTACTCAATAAAATACCGTGTACTCTCAAGACAATACTGTGTACTCGCAATAAAATACCGTGTACTCTCAAGACAATACTGTGTACTCTCAAGACAATACTGTGTACTCGCAAAAAAATAACGTGTACTCAATAAAATACCGTGTACTCTCAAGACAATACTGTGTACTCTCAAGACAATACTGTGTACTCGCAAAAAAATAACGTGTACTCAATAAAATACCGTGTACTCTCAAGACAATACCGTGTACTCTCAAGACAATACTGTGTACTATCAAGACAATACTGTGTACTCGCAAAAAAATAACGTGTACTCAATAAAATACCGTGTACTCTCAAGACAATACCGTGTACTCTCAAGACAATACTGTGTACTATCAAGACAATACTGTGTACTCGCAAAAAAATAACGTGTACTCAATAAAATACCGTGTACTCTCAAGACAATACCGTGTACTATCAAGACAATACTGTGCACTCGCAAGGCGTGCGCCGAGGGGGGGGGGGCAGCAGGGCCCGAGGAGAGGGAGGCGCCACGTGGCGTCTCAACACGTTATTTTATTTGGCACACATTGGCTCGTACAGCATCAATCATTAAGGTTTGCAACATTTTTACAAAAAAATTAGAACAAGGTTGGAAATTATTCAAGCATTAGTCTTGTGTGAAGCAAAAAACCACGTCACGAACTCGGGTCGTCGTTTGGTTTGCCGACAGCCGCTTCTCGAACTCAGGACAATCCCCCAAAGGCACAAAGCACGGAGATCAATAGACCTGCGGTGTTTGCGGACATCCCGTAGAATGCACTTGCGAAATCAAATTCCGTAATATAATGCGGACATCTCGAGCTGTCATTGTATTCTCTTAGACAAAATTTAATTAGTGTTAAAAATACAATTGCATAAAAACACAAGTAGCAGGCAAATAAGGAAAGCGTTAAAAGGGCTTCATCAAAGGCCCTCTCGGGGCGCGCGTCGTGGGCGCACGGCGGCAGCACAAGCTCTGAATCGCCCTCTCCCTGCACATCGACCACGAGCAACGATGCAGGGCCAAGTGACCTCGGACACTTTCCCTGGATGGTCGCCTGAGCCTTTTCGTCTCGAGATTTGCCCATGACGGCTTCCCTCAAACATCACAGCTAATTCACGTCATTGTAAGACGTGGCTGTGATGGCAAGTCTTAAGACGACGGGGCTGAGATGACCATGCGCTCCTGTCGACGGGCAGAAGCACAGCAATATCTTACAATGAGACGAGCGGGCTTGCGACCTCGCTACGCATGTACCTTAGCGTCTGTGCTCTTGGTATGCACCGTGGCATTAGCGAATCAAAACGAATGGCGAACGGAGACAACGTTAGTCACATATATACTTGCACAATACTACACGGTAGCAAAGCGTTGTACAGTACATGTTGGATCATAAACCAGAAATACGTTTCCAGCGCCGAGTTTCCAAACACAATGTAACTTATTTCATTCATTATTGCTTTGGTGGGCTGACAGTGTCATTTGTATAAAGGATTTGTGACCAAAATAACAGGATCCGATACGGTGTTTACTTTGATATGCACGTGTAAACCACGCGTGCATGTCGCGTGCACCGACTCGACTGCGGATGAGCGGTTCGCGTAACGCGCGCGAGCTCCGCGGAGCCGCTGCGCGCGTCCTGCTGTAAACAACGCGGGTGTGGGGAAGGGCGTGCGGAGATGACGACCGTCTCATAAAGCCGAGGGTAAGACACCGCTGAATTACCTGAGCTACACGAGTGTTTTACAAAGCGACGCAATAGTTCGGTCGGATTTTATTATTTTAGTTGCTTTGGATTACGGGCAGGCTTCCTGTCATACAAGTCTATTTCAGTATTCCGTTGTGGCGATCTGGCACGTGCAAATTCAGTGTTAATTCAACGATAGCGCACGGCACGAACACTCGGACCGCTCTGAACTCCAGTGGCAGCCGTGGCTCCCCCACGCCACAAGACAACCCAGTTCGACGGAAGCAACGCTGTTTTGGAAATTTGTGATTGTGTCAGTGCATAAAGTCTGAATGCATATTTAGGGCTTCAAAAGATTACGTCATTAATTTTAAGTGTTTGGTTTGTGCAATCAGCGGTGAACATAAAGCTGGTGTGCCGGTGTTCCAGGAAGAAATGGAGGCAGGCACACCGGGTGCCGCCACTGCCATGTAAACGCACGAGGAATGAATGTCCATTGAGGCAGCGAGCCCACTGCCGATGTCACCCCACAACAGGTTATTGCTGACAGCACCAACTCACAGCAGTAGGCATTTACATCAACTACATAAAGTCACGTGGTGGCCCCTGAGAACAGTTTTCCATGGCCTTTGTGACATTACTATCATCGTCTGAATGGACGCAGGGCGGTAAAAGCAGGTTTGTTGTTTGTCCAAAGGATGTCGCTTGCAGATTATGATTATTTTATTGTACGGAACCGTGCGCGTTCTCAACCTCGGCGTGCAATCTCACGGCCCTGATCTCGCCTTGGGCTGGCACTATCTCAGCGGCAGCCACTGGAAAACTCCCTCCTCTGCTGCAGCTCCACGCTAATGAAGATGCGCCTGTGTCCGCACAATGCCCTCCTTACCGTGACCGACTTCCATATATATATATTTAATAGTCAATCATACGCCTAGGGTCTGCACCGCAAGAACGAGGCGCAGAGTTGCTGGGTAATCACATGTGCTTTACTTGTAAACGCATTATATGTCGATGTGCTTCCTCGGTGGTTAAATTACAAAATTAAAAATTCGCAAACAGGTCACATGTCATGTCGACAGCGGCCTGGAGAAACTGTGGGGGAGATCTTCTGTGCATGCGGGCGTCCTCATGTTTCCGTCTTTGGCACGGCTCGAAGGCATCGACTGCATGCACGTGCATGCGTGTAAATGGCCGTATGCATGCACGTGTGCGTGTGCATTACAGCTGGGTGGGTTCCAGGCACTTCTCAGCATTTGTACTTCTCCGCGAGCTGCAAAAGGCGAGGGACAGGGAAGTGAGACAGCAGCACAGAAACGTGAAATCTCAAGAACACGACAACAACTACGAGCCTTTAGTCAGAAGCCGCCCACTTGTAAATGACACCGCAAGAAAACATGTTAATTCCCTAATGCCAAACAGTTAATGAGTTACAATAATGTAAATTTTATATCGCATCATCGTTCATTCAAATTTGATTTCACAGTCACTAAGGAACCAGCAACAAGTGGGAAGCCAGCCAAGCTGTGAGCCGACGCCAACAATTGCCCAAGCTCTATGCTCCTATATATATACCGACCAGAAAAAAAAATACATCGATAATGTAACATTTGTTGGACAGAATTCCTGATTTTAACTCCAATGCCCAATAAGAGGCTGAATGACGACACCCTTACTCAAACGGGAAAAGTAGACGGCCGATATAGAGAGCGGCTCATTACACCGTGGGTTCGGAACTACTGCGGGGCCAGTCATGCCCCAAAAAAACGAATCACGTGAGCTTCGCGTTAATATTGCTTGGCTTCACATTGCTGAGGAGAGCGGTGTAGGTCAAGGCATTCTATTTTAAGCCATGACCTTGTAATGTGATGTACAATACTGTATACGTTTTGAAATGTATAGATGTGTGGCTGTAAAGCACTGTACACATCGATAAATGCACGCCTTGCGTAACCTGGTCGGGCTACTGGCACTTTAAGCGGCGCTGCACCGTAAAGACACGAGTGCGGCTGGGAGAACGTTGTGAGTGCGTGTCCCGCCGTGATGGGGGGAGTCGCCCCGATCGACGCCTTTCAAGGTCTTCTCCTAAATGCCGAGCGTCATCGATCCAACAAATTTTCAAAACAAATGTCGCGGCTTGGGACTGCCGTGCCATCGCAAGGTACAGATCAAACTATCTGCAGTAAATAGAAACACATTACAAATTGGGCTATAAAGTAAATTACATCGTGATTTAAATAGACCAGAATTCAATACAAGTTAAATAATAGTTATAAAGCAGTGCGCATTTGACATTGCCAAGGTATTTCTATAAACCTTGGAATCATCATGGTATACGAAGAACCAGGTAAGGTTTTATTGCTGAAGGAACAAAGCATTCTTCAATTCCGTTTTGCATGGGTCCCACAGCAACACAATCATCCAGTGTAACATTAAAAGAGCGCTTACGATAAGATTTTTTTTTAAACCCAATTTTCCAGATTTATGAGTGACCCATTAAACTCGACTATGGCTGAGAAGAATCTAATGAAGCGTGCAGCTAATGGAGGGAGAGGCTAATGAAAGGAGAGGCGAATGCAGGGACAGGCTAATGCGGGGAGATGCTAATGAAGGGAGATGCTAATGAAGGGAGATGCTAATGAAGGGAGATGCTAATGAAGGGAGATGCTAATGAAGGGAGATGCTAATGAAGGGAGATGCTAATGAAGGGAGATGCTAATGAAGGGAGATGCTAACGAAGGGAGATGCTAATGAAGGGAGATGCTAATGAAGGGAGATGCTAATGAAGGGAGATGCTAATGAAGGGAGATGCTAATGAAGGGAGATGCTAATGAAGGGAGATGCTAATGAAGGGAGATGCTAATGAAGGGAGATGCTAATGAAGGGAGATGCTAATGAAGGGAGATGCTAATGAAGGGAGATGCTAATGAAGGGAGATGCTAATGAGGGAGATGCTAAATGAAGGGAGATGCTAATGAAGGGAGATGCTAATGAAGGGAGATGCTAACTGAAGGGAGATGCTAATGAAGGGAGATGCTAATGAAGGGAGATGCTAATGAAGGGAGATGCTAATGAAGGGAGATGCTAATGAAGGGAGATGCTAATGAAGGGAGATGCTAATGAAGGGAGATGCTAATGAAAGGGAGATGCTAATGAAGGGAGATGCTAATGAAGGGAGATGCTAATGAAGGGAGATGCTAATGAAGGGAGATGCTAATGAATGGAGATGCTAATGAAGGGAGATGCTAATGAAGGGAGATGCTAATGAAGGGAGATGCTATGAAGGGAGATGCTAATGAAGGGAGATGCTAATGAGATGCTAATGAAGGGAGATGCTAATGAAGGGAGATGCTAATGAAGGGAGATGCTAATGAAGGGAGATGCTAATGAAGGGAGATGCTAATGAAGGGAGATGCTAATGAAGGGAGATGCTAATGAAGGGAGATGCTAATGAAGGGAGATGCTAATGAAGGGAAGGGCTAACGAAGAGAGAGGGTGACGAAGGGAGAGGCTAACGAAGGGAGATGCTGACGAAGGGACAGGTTAACGAAGGGAGAGGTGGCGACCTTTTGGGACTGACCTTGTGGGCGGTGTCAGCGAACTGCTGGGCGCTTTGCGCCATCTCGGCCGTGCGGTCCTCGGCCTCTCCGAGCCGCTCCCCACGCTCGCTTAGCGCCTGGCTCGCCATCGCCACGGCGCTGCTCATGCTGTCCGCCGCAGAGCCCAGGATACTCACCCCTGCATTCGCACACCACACGGATGTGCACCGCAAACAGACACAATAATCTCAGTCTCCGTGTTCACTGAATTGATCTTATAACAGGGTCAGACATCCACATTGTTACCTTGCACACTGCAATCTGTGCAGCGTCCAAATACAACTGCATCTCAAGACGCTGCAACACCGCAGGGCATGCGCACAAAGGAATTTGGCATTAAAAACTATTTTTAGAATTGGCCTATAGTTTCAAAAGATAAAAAGCCTGCCTCTGAGCATTGGAACCTGAAGGGAAGGTGAACCCAGCGCTCTTAGCGTGGCAGTGCTCGTTCCAGGTCTCGGCGGCGCAGTCGTAGCTCAAGACAACCAGAGTGAAGGTTCGACCCACGCTGCCCTTGTGCGTGCACTACAGTGGGACCTGCGATGACAGCCACTGTAAGCGGCAGCACCAGCGCGTCTCGCCGTACTCCCATACTCCCTCTGGACGAGTCCTCACCAATCCCCATGCTCCCTCCGCCTTTCCATGGTGATCAATTATTTTCTCTTCATGTATGAATGTAGCCAATGCAGCTGACGGTCGGTAACTACGGGAAGCTGTGTGACACTGGAGTCGAGAATGCTTGCTGGAAAGCCCTGCGGTGCTCCTGGGCAAGCTAGGAGGTTTTCTGTAATTTTCTCCAAGCAGTATTTGACATCTTTCACACCAAAGTGTGAAAGTATGGCCAATTAACACACATGACTGAAAGTGTATGGCGAGGCCTTCGTTCTTAATCAGCTTGCGTACCTAGCAGAGCCTCGCTGACTCTTAAATCTCTCTCAGGAAGGTCCTGCCAAGTCTTGGCAGTCAGGTGCGATGTTGTGGAGTCCCAATTGAGTTTTTCAAGGTTTTTTTTAGCAATGAAATTCAGACAGCAGTGGGTATCTGGTGTGGTGTGTCTACTTCGGCTCTGGCGATGCAAAAGCAGCTGGGCGTAGTACTGGCCAAGTGCTCAGCATCGGCACTTGGGAGGCTGCTGTTGCGTTTTATTGCTTAACAAGGACCACTCAAGGCTAGTCAAGTGGACGATTATTCTCGAGGCCTGCACAGGGGACTGGCAAGTGGAAATGGGTTTGCGCAATGGTTAGGAAGCTCTGCTGAATCCCGGACGCAGACCCCACATCATGGAAACCTGCCATGAGAATCCCCCTGGGGCGACCCAATTGCCTCTCTGAAATGGTTCAACACCAGAACGCTGGAAAACTACCTGCAAATCACTCAACTGGGATTACACATAGCAGCAATGTTGCTGCTCACTGTGAAAATATGTCAGGACAATCCTGAAAGAGGATTGAGACTCTGTGAGGCCCTTCCTGTGTAAAAACAAACGGTATAATGACAACAAATGACAATTTAGTAAATTCGACACAGATGCCATTCGCACGGTCACTGCGAAATGGCGCGCTCGTATCTCAGGTGCCCGTCTCACCTGAGATGAGGCGGGCGGGCACGTTGGTGAAGGCGGGCATGCCGTTGGTACGGTACCGCTGGCACGTGTTGTGCAGCACCTGCAAAAACGTGTTCTTCTCGGACGTCGAGCTGGCCACCCACTGGTCCTGGGCATTATCGAACAGCAGATCCAGCTCCGGACAGTCCTGCACACGACACAAACATATGCACCTTGCATGGCATCACGGTGCTGTTGGTGCTGGCTGCTGTACACGAATGCATCCTCACAATGTCAGTCAGCCTGATTTGCGTGGCCATACTTCACGACACTAGTCGGTACAGGTTTGTGAAGAGAAGTATCGCAGAGGGCCAATTCAGATATCGCTCACCACAGATATCAGCCGTAGCGGTCACTGGGTTCATAGCACAATGTTCTAACCTCAGTGCCACCACTCCCCTGCCTACATATATAGGAACCCAATGTCAAGTTTTATTTGATCAGGTCCCACGTTACGTGAAGCAGATTAATCTCGAGACTTACACAAGTTGTTTAAACGTTTATCGAAGTCTCTTGTATATCTGTACAAGGGTTTGGTTTCATAATACACTTCATCTTCAGCCATTATCTATCCACTGGTGGATTAAGGCCTCCCCAAGCAAACACCACGTGTCATGGTCATTGCAATGTAGTAATCCATCTTACACCTGCACACGTGCCAATTTCATCGCTCCATCCCCACGGATGACATCACGTGTGTCGTATAGTTTGCTAGGTATAGTGTGTATGGTGTATACTGTGTGTGTGGTGTGTGCTGGATGTGTGTGTGGTGTGTCCTGGCTGTGTGTGTGCTGGCTGTGTGTGTGCTGTGTGCTGGCTGTGTGTGTGCTGTGTGCTGGCTGTGTGTGTGTGCTGTGTGTGTGGGGTGTGCTGTATGTGTGCTGTGTGCTGTGTGCGTGCTGTGTGCTGTGTGTGTGGTGTGTGCTGTGTGTATGCTGTGTGCTTGCTGTGTGCTAGCTGTGTGTCTGCTGTGTGTGTGCTGTGTGCTGGCTGTGTGTGTGGTATTTGCTGTGTGTGTGCTGTGTGTGTGTGTGCGTTGTGTGTGCTGGCTGTGTGTGTGGTGTGTGCTGTGTGTGTGGTGTGTGCTGTGTGCGTGCTGGCTGTGTGCGTGCTGGCTGTGTGTGTGCTGGCTGTGTGTGTGCTGTGTGTGCTGTGTGTGCTGGCTGTGTGCTGGCTGTGTGTGTGCTGTGTGTGGCTGTGTGTGTGCTGGATGTGTGTGGTGTGTGCTGTGTGTGTGCTGTCCGCGCCGTGCCTGCCACGAGTGCCGACCTGCTCAGCAGCCGATGCCGTTGACTTGCCGCAGCTGCTCGAGTCCCCAAGTGGTGCGCTTCACGAAGCCAGCCGTCCCATCAAACTGCTTCACCTTCGTGATGAACCCTTGCGTCGGTTTTCGGTTCGTTACTGGGTATACACACGCCGTGGGCACGTCGGGAAAACATTTTGTAAACATCGTGAACAAAATATGAAGAGATTGAAACCAAAAATGCAACATGTCATCCTGCCTCATCATTTGCCAGAAACTAATATATCTTAAAGAAATTAATCGTCTATAAAACAGTTGTAAAATGCACCTATACATTGTTAAATCTTACACGCAGGGCCGGGTCTCGCTGTGGCTCCATTGCAAACCCGGCCCTGCTCACTCTGTGCGGTCTGCGTGATGTTCACATGGAGGGAGCTGTCCCCCTCCCCGTGCTTCTGGCTCCCGAGGGTTCCGTGAGATGCGTGACTTGGCGTGAGACCTCCCAAAAGGGGCAGCTGATGTCACCCGGACACAGCGCTCCATTAGCCTTATCTCTTGCGTGGAGATATGTGGCGCGATAAGGTGAGCTGGCGAACGCGAACAACTTCCTGCGCCCTGCGATACCGCAGAACAGGCAAACTGCGCCCCCTTCGGGGTGTGAGGTGCATTTCGTACGCGCGATGTAAAATGACGTGCACCGAACCAGGCACATAACACCATAGCTTGCAAGGTCCACGCACCTTTTGTGTCTGCTCTGTACACACGTGGGCGGTCGTGAATCGCCCAGCATTATTACACACGTGCAATTACTGAGAGCACACACCGAGTACATTACAGGCTTCTCAAATCAGCATCTCTAGAGACTTGGGAGCATGCAATTAAACGCCCAATTACATGTTTCCTGTAGCGTGTAACCGAGCACGTATGTGGTCGCACACTGCAGGCATGCCGAGCCACGCATCGAGAATGGAGGAGAATGCAAGGCGTACAACGTGTGACAATCACGTGGACTTCCACGGCTAGGATAACGACCACTCATTTCGTCTTGGTCTCATGATCTCGACGGGATATGGAAAATCAGCTCCCTGTCACTGGGCGACACAGAGCAGATGTCAGTCCTTGCCTGTGTAGAGGTGTAATTGCGCATGGCTACGGATGTTGAGGTGTGATTATGCATGGCCACGGATGGCCAACAAACACAAGGGGCGGGGTTACGGCCGTACACAAGGGTGGCGCTCGCACCGACGTCCGCATGTGCATCCCCCACGGGCCCCCCCTCGGGGGCGAGTCCTATAAAAGGTGATGAGCTCGAGGGCTCGAGGTCGGGGGCTCAGCTTTAACCAGAGAAGAAGGAAGACCTGCTAGAATAGGCCCCAGAGCTCCCCTGGCTCGCTGTCCTTATAAGAGCCGACCAGGGCAAGCCGGTGGCGTGGCCCCGAGAGCCCAGACTAAGCTGGTCTGGAGACTCAGGGTGCCGGGATCCCAGCTTAACCAGGCTGGGACAGATAGCCTCCCCTAGCCCCGTAGTGGAGGAATGGGCATAGGTTAGAGGGGTTAGCTGTTGTGCAATCCCTGTAGCCAAGTGACCTGTAATTACTGTGTTGGTGTAATAAACAAGTGTGCCTCCGATCCTGTCGTCAAGCCTCCCATATACTTACTACATCTGTGTTGGGTCTCATGGAGCTCCCATAGAATCACAGTTCTGCCGGCCGTGCTAACAAACAGGGGTTGCAGTTAAGATAAGAAGTTTTTCAAATTATACAAAGAAAAAATATTTTGAAAAAGCAAGTTAAGTATTCCAGAAAAACAGCAGAACCTCAATGTTAAATTACGCCTGGGAATGTAACGAGATCAGAATGGATCAGATGTTCTCCTGTTTCAATAATTCCAGTTTACAATGCATGGTCATGTGCATGCCTGTAAGTATGCACATCCAATGCTCGCAACTCCCAAGCCCTGTCAAGACCGGGCTCAAGACTCCTCTTTCACTCCGCCTGCGACTGACGACTGCCTCTCGACAAAATACTGCCACTGTTCCTGCACAGCGCATGTAGGTGCTATGCCAATCCATAATACACTATACAAGTGTCTCACCGTTGTGTATGTGGAGAAAGGGTGTATTCAGAATTTAGTCATCTCGTATATGAATGCCATGCGTCCATTACAACGCGATGAGTATGCTCGTGCGTATGAGTTTGCGCGTGTCAGTGGGTGCGGTGCAAAGTGCTTAACGCACGGCGCCACGCAAAACCCAAGTTCAATTCCTGGCCACAGCCAAGTGATATATATAATTGCCTGACATACAGATGGAGGTGACAGTCCCCGTGCGGGCGAGTACCTGACACACAGATGTAGGTGACGTATTCCCCAGGGCCGCCTGTTGCCAGGAAGGAATGCGCTTCTTGCCACGTCGCTTCACCTGCATGGCAGCCAGCATACGCTCGTCATTCGTCCCAAACACCTCCTTGCTGATCACCGCCTTGGACTTCATGGCCATTCATGTCACTGGCAGCACACTCCTGCGCATCACGCGCACACACACGAGCACAGGCACTCAAGGCGCTACGCGCAGGATATCGTTGCAACAGGACACGCAAGCACACGTGTACACTAACATCACCCGGCATCCGCACACGGAACGCACATGTAGACAAGTGTTCACGCTTCTAAAAGTATGCATGCCAACAGCAATTCTCAAGGGCCATCGACAGACCACACCACTCATCGAGGTTTGTTTTAATCCTATTACCCATAACAAATAACTGATCCTGTTGACACAAATGTGTGAGGCTTCGGAGCTACGTGTGCACGCACACGTACCTCCCGCACCCTCCAATAGTAAGGTTGGCTACATAGAGAACAAAATAAATTCAAACTTACATAAACACGCGTGCAGCAGTCCTCATGGCCTGGACTGTAACCATAGAAAGCACCAGAGGCTGCCATCCACGCACGCCGCGCCGTGCGGCGTGCGCGATGGGAACACTGGCGAGCGTATACTGCCAGGATAAGCATGATTACTGTGGCATGTGTGGGCCGGGTGACATACCCACGGGTACAGGCAGAGCTGCCTGTGGGGGTTTTTACCATCATTGTGTTTTCGGTAATTGCAAGCAGGGGGCCTGCAGCGTGGCATCGCATCTCGTGATGCGCGCCATGTCCCCGGTCCACTGGGAACGTCGCTCAGAGGGAAGTTCACAGGAACCGCGCGGATGCCCAACTGGGCCGGAGGAGAACGTCAGCCGCCCGGCAATGCTGGTGCTCTTAACAACGAGCTCAGGGATGACAGCCCTCTGCATTTACTTATTTCACCAGTCTCTTATGCACAGCTAGTAATTTGTCAAGATTTTGGCCGCTTTAGCTAATTTCCTGCTCATAACACATAATGGGATATTTTTTGACAATGCATTTTTTTGGTATGTTTTAAGTTCACAGCGTTTTCTTTTCCACCATTGTTTGTAAATTTGCTGTTTTATGCTTTTCAACTTTGGTTAAAAAGCATAAATGCACCAGCTTTCTCCATCTTCCATTTGTGATGGAGGGTGGGGAGGCGTAACCCTCGTAGACACTCAAATGAGAACGACGCTGAAGTGGGACAACTTGCATTGTCAATCGGGACTCACCCGAGAGGAAACTTAAAACACGATTTCAGTGGGTTTGCCCACAACAGGGAACAAACTTAGATCAGAAAGGATGTTTTTGCAAATATTCAAATCAAACTTTGACCTGACAGCTGCCCATCGGCTTCCATACTGCTGATTAAATATGTACCACGTGCGACTGTGTGATTAATCATGCAGCGTGAGCTCTGCATGAACGTGCTGCGTTATTTAGATGTCGCCAAAGCGCTGGGCTAGCCGTGCCAGCATGCCTCTCCAACGCCACGTCACCCCACGGCGTGTCGCACTGCGGGTGCCAAGCAGCCCGTGTTCTCCGCTTCCAGACACTCGTGAGAGATTACTCTGGCTCAGAGCCAACCCCCTTCCCCACGAGAGGACTCTTTGAACCACGGTCGGCTCAACGCATAACCAGGATTAGTGCCCAACACAATCCTTCAGCACACAAACCCGCAAGCAGAAAGGTCAAGCTCACAGCCACGATATCGATGAACACCTGCTGGTGCTGCACTGCAACCACCAACCCTGTCCTCCCAAGGTCATTAGGTCCTTCACCCTCGCGGTCAACATCACATGGAGACATCTTTTAGTCACTCCACTGCTGGATGAGACCCTGCCGACGCCCTGCATGTCATGGGAGTTTATTTGACCATCATTCCCCGGCACTAGTCAGTGTGGATTGGTAACGGTGGAGAGCATTGAGGCGGGAGCATAGGAGTTCACTACAAACATCAGATTTCACTGAAAGTCCACCTGCTGACCACTGTGCCACATGGCCCCGCAATTTAG